>NC_140322.1:7512500-7606438 GCF_964211825.1 Aythya ferina | reverse complement strand
TTTAGGGGGACTTTTGGGGCATAGTCATGTTTTTGGGGGTTTTCTTCTGTTTTTTGGTGTTGTCCCGTTCTTTTTGGGGAAGTTTTTGAGGTGTTTGTGGTTCTCCGTTGGGTTTTGTTGGGTTCTCGTTGGTCATCATGGTGGAAAATGGTAAATTGTGTGTTTTGGAGAACATAGGTGAGTTTAAGGTTTTTTTTGGTGGTGAATCTATGGTTTTGGGGGATTTCTTCTGTTTTTTAGGGTTTTCTTCTGGTTTTGGGGTGGTCCCGTGTTTTTTGGGGGTGTTCTTGACGTGTTTTGGGTTCTCCGTTGGGTTTTGTTGGGTTCTCGTTGGTCGTTAAGGTAAATGGGAGTGGATTCTGAGTTTTGAAGAAGATCAGGTGAGTTGAGGGTGGTTTTGGGGGGAAATTCATAGTTTTCGTTGTTTTTTTCTTCTGATCCAGTTCTTTTTTGGGGTGTTTTTGAGGTGTTTTGGGGTTTCCGTTGCGTTTCGTTGAGTTCCTAATGGGTTTTCTGGTGGTTGGGAGTGGACTTTGGGATTTGGAGCACATCAGGTAGGTTTAGGGTGGTTTTGGGATTGGATCCGTGCTTTTGGGGGATTTCTTCCAGTTTTGGGGTGATGCCGTTCTTGTTTGGGGTGTTTTTGACGTGTTTTGGGGTGTCCGTTGGGTTTTGTTGGGTTTCCATTGGGTTTTCTGGTGGTTGGGAGTGGATTGTAGATTTAGGAGAACATCAGGTAGGTTTAAGGGTTATTTGGGGGTTAAATCCCGTTTTTTCTTCTGATCCTGTTCGCTTTTGGGGTGTTTTTGAGGTGTTTTGGCGTTTCCGTTGTGTTTCGTTGAGTTCCTAATGGGTTTTCTGGTGGTTGGGAGTGGACTTTGGGATTTGGAGCACATCAGGTAGGTTTAGGGTGGTTTTGGGATTGGATCCGTGCTTTTGGGGGATTTCTTCCAGTTTTGGGGTGATGCCGTTCTTGTTTGGGGTGTTTTTGACGTGTTTTGGGGTGTCCGTTGGGTTTTGTTGGGTTTCCATTGGGTTTTCTGGTGGTTGGGAGTGGATTGTAGATTTAGGAGAACATCAGGTAGGTTTAAGGGTTATTTGGGGGTTAAATCCCGTTTTTTCTTCTGATCCTGTTCGCTTTTGGGGTGTTTTTGAGGGTTTTGGCGTTTCCGTTGCGTTTCGTTGAGTTCCTAATGGGTTTTCTGGTGGTTGGGAGTGGACTTTGGGATTTGGAGCACATCAGGTAGGTTTAGGGGGACTTTTGGAGTGGAACTATTGTATTTGGGGTTTGGTTCTGTTTTTTGGGGTGATGCAGTTCTTTTTTGGGGTGTTTTTGACGTGTTTTGGGGTCTCCGATGGGTTTTAGTTGGGTTCTTGTTGGTCATCATGGTGGAAAAGTGTAAATTGTGGGTTTTGGAGAACATCAGGTAGGTTTAGGGGGACTTTTGGGGCAGAGTCATGTTTTTGGGGGTTTTCTTCTGTTTTTTGGTGTTGTCCCGTTCTTTTTGGGGAAGTTTTTGAGGTGTTTGTGGTTCTCCGTTGGGTTTTGTTGGGTTCTCGTTGGTCATCATGGTGGAAAATGGTAAATTGTGTGTTTTGGAGAACATAGGTGAGTTTAAGTTTTTTTTTGGTGGTGAATCTATGGTTTTGGGGGATTTCTTCTGTTTTTTAGGGTTTTCTTCTGGTTTTGGGGTGGTCCCGTGTTTTTTGGGGGTGTTCTTGACGTGTTTTGGGTTCTCCGTTGGGTTTTGTTGGGTTCTCGTTGGTCGTTAAGGTAAATGGGAGTGGATTCTGAGTTTTGAAGAAGATCAGGTGAGTTGAGGGTGGTTTTGGGGGGAAATTCATAGTTTTCGTTGTTTTTTTCTTCTGATCCAGTTGTTTTTTGGGGTGTTTTTGAGGTGTTTTGGGGTTTCCGTTGTGTTTCGTTGAGTTCCTAATGGGTTTTCTGGTGGTTGGGAGTGGACTTTGGGATTTGGAGCACATCAGGTAGGTTTAGGGTGGTTTTGGGATTGGATCCGTGCTTTTGGGGGATTTCTTCCAGTTTTGGGGTGATGCCGTTCTTGTTTGGGGTGTTTTTGACGTGTTTTGGGGTGTCCGTTGGGTTTTGTTGGGTTTCCATTGGGTTTTCTGGTGGTTGGGAGTGGATTGTAGATTTAGGAGGAACATCAGGTAGGTTTAAGGGTTATTTGGGGGTTAAATCCCGTTTTTTCTTCTGATCCAGTTGTTTTTTGGGGTGTTTTTGAGGTGTTTTGGGGTTTCCGTTGTGTTTCGTTGAGTTCCTAATGGGTTTTCTGGTGGTTGGGAGTGGACTTTGGATTTGGAGCACATCAGGTAGGTTTAGGGTGGTTTTGGGATTGGATCCGTGCTTTTGGGGGATTTCTTCCAGTTTTGGGGTGATGCCGTTCTTGTTTGGGTTGTTTTGACGTGTTTTGGGGTGTCCGTTGGGTTTTCTTGGTTTCCATTGGGTTTTCTGGTGGTTGGGAGTGGATTGTAGATTTAGG
This sequence comes from Aythya ferina, assembly GCF_964211825.1. Taxonomy (NCBI): domain Eukaryota; kingdom Metazoa; phylum Chordata; class Aves; order Anseriformes; family Anatidae; genus Aythya; species Aythya ferina. Next base: position 7,603,937 of record NC_140322.1, on the reverse strand, counting down.
AGAACATCAGGTAGGTTTAAGGGTTATTTGGGGGTTAAATCCCGTTTTTTTCTTCTGATCCTGTTCGCTTTTGGGGTGTTTTTGAGGTGTTTTGGCGTTTCCGTTGCGTTTCGTTGAGTTCCTAATGGGTTTTCTGGTGGTTGGGAGTGGACTTTGGGATTTGGAGCACATCAGGTAGGTTTAGGGGGACTTTTGGAGTGGAACTATTGTATTTGGGGTTTGGTTCTGTTTTTTGGGGTGATGCAGTTCTTTTTTGGGGTGTTTTTGACGTGTTTTGGGGTCTCCGATGGGTTTTAGTTGGGTTCTTGTTGGTCATCATGGTGGAAAAGTGTAAATTGTGGGTTTTGGAGAACATCAGGTAGGTTTAGGGGGACTTTTGGGGCAGAGTCATGTTTTTGGGGGTTTTCTTCTGTTTTTTGGTGTTGTCCCGTTCTTTTTTGGGAAGTTTTTGAGGTGTTTGTGGTTCTCCGTTGGGTTTTGTTGGGTTCTCGTTGGTCATCATGGTGGAAAATGGTAAATTGTGTGTTTTGGAGAACATAGGTGAGTTTAAGTTTTTTTTTGGTGGTGAATCTATGGTTTTGGGGGATTTCTTCTGTTTTTTAGGGTTTTCTTCTGGTTTTGGGGTGGTCCCGTGTTTTTTGGGGGTGTTCTTGACGTGTTTTGGGTTCTCCGTTGGGTTTTGTTGGGTTCTCGTTGGTCGTTAAGGTAAATGGGAGTGGATTCTGAGTTTTGAAGAAGATCAGGTGAGTTGAGGGTGGTTTTGGGGGGAAATTCATAGTTTTCGTTGTTTTTTTCTTCTGATCCAGTTCTTTTTTGGGGTGTTTTTGAGGTGTTTTGGGGTTTCCGTTGTGTTTCGTTGAGTTCCTAATGGGTTTTCTGGTGGTTGGGAGTGGACTTTGGGATTTGGAGCACATCAGGTAGGTTTAGGGTGGTTTTGGGATTGGATCCGTGCTTTTGGGGGATTTCTTCCAGTTTTGGGGTGATGCCGTTCTTGTTTGGGGTGTTTTTGACGTGTTTTGGGGTGTCCGTTGGGTTTTGTTGGGTTTCCATTGGGTTTTCTGGTGGTTGGGAGTGGATTGTAGATTTAGGAGAACATCAGGTAGGTTTAAGGGTTATTTGGGGGTTAAATCCCGTTTTTTTCTTCTGATCCAGTTGTTTTTTGGGGTGTTTTTGAGGTGTTTTGGGGTTTCCGTTGTGTTTCGTTGAGTTCCTAATGGGTTTTCTGGTGGTTGGGAGTGGACTTTGGGATTTGGAGCACATCAGGTAGGTTTAGGGTGGTTTTGGGATTGGATCCGTGCTTTTGGGGGATTTCTTCCAGTTTTGGGGTGATGCCGTTCTTGTTTGGGTTGTTTTTGACGTGTTTTGGGGTGTCCGTTGGGTTTTCTTGGTTTCCATTGGGTTTTCTGGTGGTTGGGAGTGGATTGTAGATTTAGGAGAACATCAGGTAGGTTTAAGGGTTATTTGGGGGTTAAATCCCGTTTTTTCTTCTGATCCTGTTCGCTTTTGGGGTGTTTTTGAGGTGTTTTGGCGTTTCCGTTGCGTTTCGTTGAGTTCCTAATGGGTTTTCTGGTGGTTGGGAGTGGACTTTGGGATTTGGAGCACATCAGGTAGGTTTAGGGGGACTTTTGGAGTGGAACTATTGTATTTGGGGTTTGGTTCTGTTTTTTGGGGTGATGCAGTTCTTTTTTGGGGTGTTTTTGACGTGTTTTGGGGTCTCCGATGGGTTTTAGTTGGGTTCTTGTTGGTCATCATGGTGGAAAAGTGTAAATTGTGGGTTTTGGAGAACATCAGGTAGGTTTAGGGGGACTTTTGGGGCAGAGTCATGTTTTTGGGGGTTTTCTTCTGTTTTTGGTGTTGTCCCGTTCTTTTTTGGGAAGTTTTTGAGGTGTTTGTGGTTCTCCGTTGGGTTTTGTTGGGTTCTCGTTGGTCATCATGGTGGAAAATGGTAAATTGTGTGTTTTGGAGAACATAGGTGAGTTTAAGTTTTTTTTTGGTGGTGAATCTATGGTTTTGGGGGATTTCTTCTGTTTTTTAGGGTTTTCTTCTGGTTTTGGGGTGGTCCCGTGTTTTTTGGGGGTGTTCTTGACGTGTTTTGGGTTCTCCGTTGGGTTTTGTTGGGTTCTCGTTGGTCGTTAAGGTAAATGGGAGTGGATTCTGAGTTTTGAAGAAGATCAGGTGAGTTGAGGGTGGTTTTGGGGGGAAATTCATAGTTTTCGTTGTTTTTTTCTTCTGATCCAGTTCTTTTTTGGGGTGTTTTGAGGTGTTTTGGGGTTTCCGTTGTGTTTCGTTGAGTTCCTAATGGGTTTTCTGGTGGTTGGGAGTGGACTTTGGGATTTGGAGCACATCAGGTAGGTTTAGGGTGGTTTTGGGATTGGATCCGTGCTTTTGGGGGATTTCTTCCAGTTTTGGGGTGATGCCGTTCTTGTTTGGGGTGTTTTTGACGTGTTTTGGGGTGTCCGTTGGGTTTTGTTGGTTTCAATAGGGTTTTCTGGTGGTTGGGAGTGGATTGTACATTTAGGAGAACATCAGGTAGGTTTAAGGGTTATTTGGGGGTTAAATCCCGTTTTTTCTTCTGATCCTGTTCGCTTTTGGGGTGTTTTTGAGGTGTTTTGGCGTTTCCGTTGCGTTTCGTTGAGTTCCTAATGGGTTTTCTGGTGGTTGGGAGTGGACTTTGGGATTTGGAGCACATCAGGTAGGTTTAGGGGGACTTTTGGAGTGGAACTATTGTATTTGGGGTTTGGTTCTGTTTTTTGGGGTGATGCAGTTCTTTTTTGGGGTGTTTTTGACGTGTTTTGGGGTCTCCGATGGGGTTTTAGTTGGGTTCTTGTTGGTCATCATGGTGGAAAAGTGTAAATTGTGGGTTTTGGAGAACATCAGGTAGGTTTAGGGGGACTTTTGGGGCAGAGTCATGTTTTTGGGGGTTTTCTTCTGTTTTTTTGGTGTTGTCCCGTTCTTTTTTGGGAAGTTTTTGAGGTGTTTGTGGTTCTCCGTTGGGTTTTGTTGGGTTCTCGTTGGTCATCATGGTGGAAAATGGTAAATTGTGTGTTTTGGAGAACATAGGTGAGTTTAAGTTTTTTTTTGGTGGTGAATCTATGGTTTTGGGGGATTTCTTCTGTTTTTTAGGGTTTTCTTCTGGTTTTGGGGTGGTCCCGTGTTTTTGGGGGTGTTCTTGACGTGTTTTGGGTTCTCCGTTGGGTTTTGTTGGGTTCTCGTTGGTCGTTAAGGTAAATGGGAGTGGATTCTGAGTTTTGAAGAAGATCAGGTGAGTTGAGGGTGGTTTTGGGGGGAAATTCATAGTTTTCGTTGTTTTTTTCTTCTGATCCAGTTCTTTTTTGGGGTGTTTTTGAGGTGTTTTGGGGTTTCCGTTGTGTTTCGTTGAGTTCCTAATGGGTTTTCTGGTGGTTGGGAGTGGACTTTGGGATTTGGAGCACATCAGGTAGGTTTAGGGTGGTTTTGGGATTGGATCCGTGCTTTTGGGGGATTTCTTCCAGTTTTGGGGTGATGCCGTTCTTGTTTGGGGTGTTTTTGACGTGTTTTGGGGTGTCGTTGGGTTTTGTTGGGTTTCCATTGGGTTTTCTGGTGGTTGGGAGTGGATTGTAGATTTAGGAGAACATCAGGTAGGTTTAAGGGTTATTTGGGGGTTAAATCCCGTTTTTTCTTCTGATCCTGTTCGCTTTTGGGGTGTTTTGAGGTGTTTTGGGGTTTCCGTTGCGTTTCGTTGAGTTCCTAATGGGTTTTCTGGTGGTTGGGAGTGGACTTTGGGATTTGGAGCACATCAGGTAGGTTTAGGGGGACTTTTGGAGTGGAACTATTGTATTTGGGGTTTGGTTCTGTTTTTTGGGGTGATGCAGTTCTTTTTTGGGGTGTTTTTGACGTGTTTTGGGGTCTCCGATGGGTTTTAGTTGGGTTCTTGTTGGTCATCATGGTGGAAAAGTGTAAATTGTGGGTTTTGGAGAACATCAGGTAGGTTTAGGGGGACTTTTGGGGCAGAGTCATGTTTTTGGGGTTTTCTTCTGTTTTTTGGTGTTGTCCCGTTCTTTTTTGGGAAGTTTTTGAGGTGTTTGTGGTTCTCCGTTGGGTTTTGTTGGGTTCTCGTTGGTCATCATGGTGGAAAATGGTAAATTGTGTGTTTTGGAGAACATAGGTGAGTTTAAGTTTTTTTTGTGGGGGATTTCTTCTGTTTTTTAGGGTTTTCTTCTGGTTTTGGGGTGGTCCCGTGTTTTTTGGGGGTGTTCTTGACGTGTTTTGGGTTCTCCGTTGGGTTTTGTTGGGTTCTCGTTGGTCGTTAAGGTAAATGGGAGTGGATTCTGAGTTTTGGAGAAGATCAGGTGAGTTGAGGGTGGTTTTGGGGGGAAATTCATAGTTTTCGTTGTTTTTTTCTTCTGATCCAGTTCTTTTTTGGGGTGTTTTTGAGGTGTTTTGGGGTTTCCGTTGTGTTTCGTTGAGTTCCTAATGGGTTTTCTGGTGGTTGGGAGTGGACTTTGGGATTTGGAGCACATCAGGTAGGTTTAGGGTGGTTTTGGGATTGGATCCGTGCTTTTGGGGGATTTCTTCCAGTTTTGGGGTGATGCCGTTCTTGTTTGGGTTGTTTTTTGACGTGTTTTGGGGTGTCCTTTGGGTTTTGTTGGTTTCAATAGGGTTTTCTGGTGGTTGGGAGTGGATTGTAGATTTAGGAGAACATCAGGTAGGTTTAAGGGTTATTTGGGGGTTAAATCCCGTTTTTTCTTCTGATCCTGTTCGCTTTTGGGTGTTTTTGAGGTGTTTTGGGGTTTCCGTTGCGTTTCGTTGAGTTCCTAATGGGTTTTCTGGTGGTTGGGAGTGGACTTTGGGATTTGGAGCACATCAGGTAGGTTTAGGGGGACTTTTGGAGTGGAACTATTGTATTTGGGGTTTGGTTCTCTTTTTTGGGGTGATGCAGTTCTTTTTTGGGGTGTTTTTGACGTGTTTTGGGGTCTCCGATGGGTTTTAGTTGGGTTCTTGTTGGTCATCATGGTGGAAAAGTGTAAATTGTGGGTTTTGGAGAACATCAGGTAGGTTTAGGGGGACTTTTGGGGCAGAGTCATGTTTTTGGGGGTTTTCTTCTGTTTTTTTGGTGTTGTCCCGTTCTTTTTGGGGAAGTTTTTGAGGTGTTTGTGGTTCTCCGTTGGGTTTTGTTGGGTTCTCGTTGGTCATCATGGTGGAAAATGGTAAATTGTGTGTTTTGGAGAACATAGGTGAGTTTAAGTTTTTTTTTTGGTGGTGAATCTATGGTTTTGGGGGATTTCTTCTGTTTTTTAGGGTTTTCTTCTGGTTTTGGGGTGGTCCCGTGTTTTTTGGGGGTGTTCTTGACGTGTTTTGGGTTCTCCGTTGGGTTTTGTTGGGTTCTCGTTGGTCGTTAAGGTAAATGGGAGTGGATTCTGAGTTTTGAAGAAGATCAGGTGAGTTGAGGGTGGTTTTGGGGGGAAATTCATAGTTTTCGTTGTTTTTTTCTTCTGATCCAGTTCTTTTTTGGGGTGTTTTTGAGGTGTTTTGGGGTTTCCGTTGTGTTTCGTTGAGTTCCTAATGGGTTTTCTGGTGGTTGGGAGTGGACTTTGGGATTTGGAGCACATCAGGTAGGTTTAGGGTGGTTTTGGGATTGGATCCGTGCTTTTGGGGGATTTCTTCCAGTTTTGGGGTGATGCCGTTCTTGTTTGGGTTGTTTTTGACGTGTTTTGGGGTGTCCGTTGGGTTTTGTTGGGTTTCCATTGGGTTTTCTGGTGGTTGGGAGTGGATTGTAGATTTAGGAGAACATCAGGTAGGTTTAAGGGTTATTTGGGGGTTAAATCCCGTTTTTTCTTCTGATCCTGTTCGCTTTTGGGGTGTTTTTGAGGTGTTTTGGCGTTTCCGTTGTGTTTCGTTGAGTTCCTAATGGGTTTTCTGGTGGTTGGGAGTGGACTTTGGGATTTGGAGAACATCAGGCAGGTTTAGGGGGACTTTTGGAGTGGAACTATTGTATTTGGGGTTTGGTTCTGTTTTTTGGGGTGATGCAGTTCTTTTTTGGGGTGTTTTTGACGTGTTTTGGGGTCTCCGATGGGTTATAGTTGGGTTCTTGTTGGTCATCATGGTGGAAAAGTGTAAATTGTGGGTTTTGGAGAACATCAGGTAGGTTTAGGGGGACTTTTGGGGCAGAGTCATGTTTTTGGGGGTTTTCTTCTGTTTTTTGGTGTTGTCCCGTTCTTTTTTGGGAAGTTTTTGAGGTGTTTGTGGTTCTCCGTTGGGTTTTGTTGGGTTCTCGTTGGTCATCATGGTGGAAAATGGTAAATTGTGTGTTTTGGAGAACATAGGTGAGTTTAAGTTTTTTTTTGGTGGTGAATCTATGGTTTTGGGGATTTCTTCTGTGTTTTAGGGTTTTCTTCTGGTTTTGGGGTGGTCCCGTGTTTTTTGGGGGTGTTCTTGACGTGTTTTGGGTTCTCCGTTGGGTTTTGTTGGGTTCTCGTTGGTCGTTAAGGTAAATGGGAGTGGATTCTGAGTTTTGAAGAAGATCAGGTGAGTTGAGGGTGGTTTTGGGGGGAAATTCATAGTTTTCGTTGTTTTTTTCTTCTGATCCAGTTCTTTTTTGGGGTGTTTTTGAGGTGTTTTGGGGTTTCCGTTGTGTTTCGTTGAGTTCCTAATGGGTTTTCTGGTGGTTGGGAGTGGACTTTGGGATTTGGAGCACATCAGGTAGGTTTAGGGTGGTTTTGGGATTGGATCCGTGCTTTTGGGGGATTTCTTCCAGTTTTGGGGTGATGCCGTTCTTGTTTGGGTTGTTTTTGACGTGTTTTGGGGTGTCCGTTGGGTTTTGTTGGTTTCAATAGGGTTTTCTGGTGGTTGGGAGTGGATTGTACATTTAGGAGAACATCAGGTAGGTTTAAGGGTTATTTGGGGGTTAAATCCCGTTTTTTCTTCTGATCCTGTTCGCTTTTGGGGTGTTTTTGAGGTGTTTTGGCGTTTCCGTTGCGTTTCGTTGAGTTCCTAATGGGTTTTCTGGTGGTTGGGAGTGGACTTTGGGATTTGGAGAACATCAGGTAGGTTTAGGGGGACTTTTGGAGTGGAACTATTGTATTTGGGGTTTGGTTCTGTCTTTTGGGGTGATGCAGTTCTTTTTTGGGGTGTTTTTGACGTGTTTTGGGGTCTCCGATGGGTTATAGTTGGGTTCTTGTTGGTCATCATGGTGGAAAAGTGTAAATTGTGGGTTTTGGAGAACATCAGGTAGGTTTAGGGGGACTTTTGGGGCAGAGTCATGTTTTGGGGGGTTTTCTTCTGTTTTTTGGTGTTGTCCCGTTCTTTTTTGGGAAGTTTTTGAGGTGTTTGGGGGTTCTCCGTTGGGTTTTGTTGGGTTCTCGTTGGTCATCATGGTGGAAAATGGTAAATTGTGTGTTTTGGAGAACATAGGTGAGTTTAAGTTTTTTTTTGGTGGTGAATCTATGGTTTTGGGGGATTTCTTCTGTTTTTTAGGGTTTTCTTCTGGTTTTGGGGTGGTCCCGTGTTTTTTGGGGGTGTTCTTGACGTGTTTTGGGTTCTCCGTTGGGTTTTGTTGGGTTTCTCGTTGGTCGTTAAGGTAAATGGGAGTGGATTCTGAGTTTTGAAGAAGATCAGGTGAGTTGAGGGTGGTTTTGGGGGGAAATTCATAGTTTTCGTTGTTTTTTTCTTCTGATCCAGTTCTTTTTTGGGGTGTTTTTGAGGTGTTTTTGGGGTTTCCGTTGTGTTTCGTTGAGTTCCTAATGGGTTTTCTGGTGGTTGGGAGTGGACTTTGGGATTTGGAGCACATCAGGTAGGTTTAGGGTGGTTTTGGGATTGGATCCGTGCTTTTGGGGGATTTCTTCCAGTTTTGGGGGTGATGCCGTTCTTGTTTGGGGTGTTTTTGACGTGTTTTGGGGTGTCCGTTGGGTTTTGTTGGGTTTCCATTGGGTTTTCTGGTGGTTGGGAGTGGATTGTACATTTAGGAGAACATCAGGTAGGTTTAAGGGTTATTTGGGGGTTAAATCCCGTTTTTTCTTCTGATCCTGTTCGCTTTTGGGGTGTTTTTGAGGTGTTTTGGCGTTTCCGTTGTGTTTCGTTGAGTTCCTAATGGGTTTTCTGGTGGTTGGGAGTGGACTTTGGGATTTGGAGAACATCAGGCAGGTTTAGGGGGACTTTTGGAGTGGAACTATTGTATTTGGGGTTTGGTTCTGTTTTTTGGGGTGATGCAGTTCTTTCTTGGGGTGTTTTTGACGTGTTTTGGGGTCTCCGATGGGTTTTAGTTGGGTTCTTGTTGGTCATCATGGTGGAAAAGTGTAAATTGTGGGTTTTGGAGAACATCAGGTAGGTTTAGGGGGACTTTTGGGGCAGAGTCATGTTTTTGGGGGTTTTCTTCTGTTGTTTGGTGTTGTCCCGTTCTTTTTTGGGAAGTTTTTGAGGTGTTTGTGGTTCTCCGTTGGGTTTTGTTGGGTTCTCGTTGGTCATCATGGTGGAAAATGGTAAATTGTGTGTTTTGGAGAACATAGGTGAGTTTAAGTTTTTTTTTGGTGGTGAATCTATGGTTTTGGGGGATTTCTTCTGTTTTTTAGGGTTTTCTTCTGGTTTTGGGGTGGTCCCGTGTTTTTTGGGGGTGTTCTTGACGTGTTTTGGGTTCTCCGTTGGGTTTTGTTGGGTTCTCGTTGGTCGTTAAGGTAAATGGGAGTGGATTCTGAGTTTTGAAGAAGATCAGGTGAGTTGAGGGTGGTTTTGGGGGGAAATTCATAGTTTTCGTTGTTTTTTTCTTCTGATCCAGTTCTTTTTTGGGGTGTTTTTGAGGTGTTTTGGGGTTTCCGTTGTGTTTCGTTGAGTTCCTAATGGGTTTTCTGGTGGTTGGGAGTGGACTTTGGGATTTGGAGCACATCAGGTAGGTTTAGGGTGGTTTTGGGATTGGATCCGTGCTTTTGGGGGATTTCTTCCAGTTTTGGGGTGATGCCGTTCTTGTTTGGGGTGTTTTTGACGTGTTTTGGGGTGTCCGTTGGGTTTTGTTGGGTTTCCATTGGGTTTTCTGGTGGTTGGGAGTGGATTGTAGATTTAGGAGAACATCAGGTAGGTTTAAGGGTTATTTGGGGGTTAAATCCCGTTTTTTCTTCTGATCCGGTTCGCTTTTGGGGGTGTTTTTGAGGTGTTTTGGCGTTTCCGTTGCGTTTCGTTGAGTTCCTAATGGGTTTTCTGGTGGTTGGGAGTGGACTTTGGGATTTGGAGCACATCAGGTAGGTTTAGGGGACTTTTGGAGTGGAACTATTGTATTTGGGGTTTGGTTCTGTTTTTTGGGGTGATGCAGTTCTTTCTTGGGGTGTTTTTGACGTGTTTTGGGGTCTCCGATGGGTTATAGTTGGGTTCTTGTTGGTCATCATGGTGGAAAAGTGTAAATTGTGGGTTTTGGAGAACATCAGGTAGGTTTAGGGGGACTTTTGGGGCAGAGTCATGTTTTTGGGGGTTTCTTCTGTTTTTTGGTGTTGTCCCGTTCTTTTTTGGGAAGTTTTTGAGGTGTTTGTGGTTCTCCGTTGGGTTTTGTTGGGTTCTCGTTGGTCATCATGGTGGAAAATGGTAAATTGTGTGTTTTGGAGAACATAGGTGAGTTTACGTTTTTTTTTGGTGGTGAATCTATGGTTTTGGGGGATTTCTTCTGTGTTTTAGGGTTTTCTTCTGGTTTTGGGGTGGTCCCGTGTTTTTTGGGGGTGTTCTTGACGTGTTTTGGGTTCTCCGTTGGGTTTTGTTGGGTTCTCGTTGGTCGTTAAGGTAAATGGGAGTGGATTCTGAGTTTTGAAGAAGATCAGGTGAGTTGAGGGTGGTTTTGGGGGGAAATTCATAGTTTTCGTTGTTTTTTTTCTTCTGATCCAGTTCTTTTTTGGGGTGTTTTTGAGGTGTTTTGGGGTTTCCTGTTGTGTTTCGTTGAGTTCCTAATGGGTTTTCTGGTGGTTGGGAGTGGACTTTGGGATTTGGAGCACATCAGGTAGGTTTAGGGTGGTTTGGGATTGGATCCGTGCTTTTGGGGGATTTCTTCCAGTTTTGGGGTGATGCCGTTCTTGTTTGGGGTGTTTTTGACGTGTTTTGGGGTGTCCGTTGGGTTTTGTTGGGTTTCCATTGGGTTTTCTGGTGGTTGGGAGTGGATTGTAGATTTAGAACATCAGGTAGGTTTAAGGGTTATTTGGGGGTTAAATCCCGTTTTTTCTTCTGATCCGGTTCGCTTTTGGGGTGTTTTTGAGGTGTTTTGGCGTTTCCGTTGCGTTTCGTTGAGTTCCTAATGGGTTTTCTGGTGGTTGGGAGTGGACTTTGGGATTTGGAGAACATCAGGTAGGTTTAGGGGGACTTTTGGAGTGGAACTATTGTATTTGGGGTTTGGTTCTGTTTTTTGGGGTGATGCAGTTCTTTTTTGGGGTGTTTTTGACGTGTTTTGGGGTCTCCGATGGGTTATAGTTGGGTTCTTGTTGGTCATCATGGTGGAAAAGTGTAAATTGTGGGTTTTGGAGAACATCAGGTAGGTTTAGGGGGACTTTTGGGGCAGAGTCATGTTTTTGGGGGTTTTCTTCTGTTTTTTGGTGTTGTCCCGTTCTTTTTTGGGAAGTTTTTGAGGTGTTTGTGGTTCTCCGTTGGGTTTTGTTGGGTTCTCGTTGGTCATCATGGTGGAAAATGGTAAATTGTGTGTTTTGGAGAACATAGGTGAGTTTACGTTTTTTTTTGGTGGTGAATCTATGGTTTTGGGGGATTTCTTCTGTTTTTAGGGTTTTCTTCTGGTTTTGGGGTGGTCCCGTGTTTTTTGGGGGTGTTCTTGACGTGTTTTGGGTTCTCCGTTGGGTTTTGTTGGGTTCTCGTTGGTCGTTAAGGTAAATGGGAGTGGATTCTGAGTTTTGAAGAAGATCAGGTGAGTTGAGGGTGGTTTTGGGGGGAAATTCATAGTTTTCGTTGTTTTTTTCTTCTGATCCAGTTCTTTTTTGGGGTGTTTTTGAGGTGTTTTGGGGTTTCCGTTGTGTTTCGTTGAGTTCCTAATGGGTTTTCTGGTGGTTGGGAGTGGACTTTGGGATTTGGAGCACATCAGGTAGGTTTAGGGTGGTTTTGGGATTGGATCCGTGCTTTTGGGGGATTTCTTCCAGTTTTGGGGTGATGCCGTTCTTGTTTGGGGTGTTTTTGACGTGTTTTGGGGTGTCCGTTGGGTTTTGTTGGGTTTCCATTGGGTTTTCTGGTGGTTGGGAGTGGATTGTAGATTTAGGAGAACATCAGGTAGGTTTAAGGGTTATTTGGGGGTTAAATCCCGTTTTTTCTTCTGATCCGGTTCGCTTTTGGGGTGTTTTTGAGGTGTTTTGGCGTTTCCGTTGCGTTTCGTTGAGTTCCTAATGGGTTTTCTGGTGGTTGGGAGTGGACTTTGGGATTTGGAGCACATCAGGTAGGTTTAGGGGGGACTTTTGGAGTGGAACTATTGTATTTGGGGTTTGGTTCTGTTTTTTGGGGTGATGCAGTTCTTTCTTGGGGTGTTTTTGACGTGTTTTGGGGTCTCCGATGGGTTATAGTTGGGTTCTTGTTGGTCATCATGGTGGAAAAGTGTAAATTGTGGGTTTTGGAGAACATCAGGTAGGTTTAGGGGGACTTTTGGGGCAGAGTCATGTTTTTGGGGGTTTTCTTCTGTTTTTTGGTGTTGTCCCGTTCTTTTTTGGGAAGTTTTTGAGGTGTTTGTGGTTCTCCGTTGGGTTTTGTTGGGTTCTCGTTGGTCATCATGGTGGAAAATGGTAAATTGTGTGTTTTGGAGAACATAGGTGAGTTTACGTTTTTTTTTGGTGGTGAATCTATGGTTTTGGGGGATTTCTTCTGTGTTTTAGGGTTTTCTTCTGGTTTTGGGGTGGTCCCGTGTTTTTTGGGGGTGTTCTTGACGTGTTTTGGGTTCTCCGTTGGGTTTTGTTGGGTTCTCGTTGGTCGTTAAGGTAAATGGGAGTGGATTCTGAGTTTTGAAGAAGATCAGGTGAGTTGAGGGTGGTTTTGGGGGGAAATTCATAGTTTTCGTTGTTTTTTTCTTCTGATCCAGTTCTTTTTTGGGGTGTTTTTGAGGTGTTTTGGGGTTTCCGTTGTGTTTCGTTGAGTTCCTAATGGGTTTTCTGGTGGTTGGGAGTGGACTTTGGGATTTGGAGCACATCAGGTAGGTTTAGGGTGGTTTTGGGATTGGATCCGTGCTTTTGGGGGATTTCTTCCAGTTTTGGGGTGATGCCGTTCTTGTTTGGGGTGTTTTTGACGTGTTTTGGGGTGTCCGTTGGGTTTTGTTGGGTTTCCATTGGGTTTTCTGGTGGTTGGGAGTGGATTGTAGATTTAGAACATCAGGTAGGTTTAAGGGTTATTTGGGGGTTAAATCCCGTTTTTTCTTCTGATCCGGTTCGCTTTTGGGGTGTTTTTGAGGTGTTTTGGCGTTTCCGTTGCGTTTCGTTGAGTTCCTAATGGGTTTTCTGGTGGTTGGGAGTGGACTTTGGGATTTGGAGCACATCAGGTAGGTTTAGGGGGATTGGATCCGTGCTTTTGGGGGATTTCTTCCAGTTTTGGGGTGATGCCGTTCTTGTTTGGGGTGTTTTTGACGTGTTTTGGGGTGTCCGTTGGGTTTTGTTGGGTTTCCATTGGGTTTTCTGGTGGTTGGGAGTGGATTGTAGATTTAGAACATCAGGTAGGTTTAAGGGTTATTTGGGGGTTAAATCCCGTTTTTTCTTCTGATCCGGTTCGCTTTTGGGGTGTTTTTGAGGTGTTTTGGCGTTTCCGTTGCGTTTCGTTGAGTTCCTAATGGGTTTTCTGGTGGTTGGGAGTGGACTTTGGGATTTGGAGAACATCAGGTAGGTTTAGGGGGACTTTTGGAGTGGAACTATTGTATTTGGGGTTTGGTTCTGTTTTTTGGGGTGATGCAGTTCTTTTTTGGGGTGTTTTTGACGTGTTTTGGGGTCTCCGATGGGTTATAGTTGGGTTCTTGTTGGTCATCATGGTGGAAAAGTGTAAATTGTGGGTTTTGGAGAACATCAGGTAGGTTTAGGGGGACTTTTGGGGCAGAGTCATGTTTTTGGGGGTTTTCTTCTGTTTTTTGGTGTTGTCCCGTTCTTTTTTGGGAAGTTTTTGAGGTGTTTGTGGTTCTCCGTTGGGTTTTGTTGGGTTCTCGTTGGTCATCATGGTGGAAAATGGTAAATTGTGTGTTTTGGAGAACATAGGTGAGTTTACGTTTTTTTTTGGTGGTGAATCTATGGTTTTGGGGGATTTCTTCTGTTTTTTAGGGTTTTCTTCTGGTTTTGGGGTGGTCCCTTGAGTCACGTGTTTTTTGGGGGTGTTCTTGACGTGTTTTGGGTTCTCCGTTGGGTTTTGTTGGGTTCTCGTTGGTCGTTAAGGTAAATGGGAGTGGATTCTGAGTTTTGAAGAAGATCAGGTGAGTTGAGGGTGGTTTTGGGGGGAAATTCATAGTTTTCGTTGTTTTTTTCTTCTGATCCAGTTCTTTTTTGGGGTGTTTTTGAGGTGTTTTGGGGTTTCCGTTGTGTTTCGTTGAGTTCCTAATGGGTTTTCTGGTGGTTGGGAGTGGACTTTGGGATTTGGAGCACATCAGGTAGGTTTAGGGTGGTTTTGGGATTGGATCCGTGCTTTTGGGGGATTTCTTCCAGTTTTGGGGGTGATGCCGTTCTTGTTTGGGGTGTTTTTGACGTGTTTTGGGGTGTCCGTTGGGTTTTGTTGGGTTTCCATTGGGTTTTCTGGTGGTTGGGAGTGGATTGTAGATTTAGGAGAACATCAGGTAGGTTTAAGGGTTATTTGGGGGTTAAATCCCGTTTTTTCTTCTGATCCTGTTCGCTTTTGGGGTGTTTTTGAGGTGTTTTGGCGTTTCCGTTGCGTTTCGTTGAGTTCCTAATGGGTTTTCTGGTGGTTGGGAGTGGACTTTGGGATTTGGAGAACATCAGGTAGGTTTAGGGGGACTTTTGGAGTGGAACTATTGTATTTGGGGTTTGGTTCTGTTTTTTGGGGTGATGCAGTTCTTTTTTGGGGTGTTTTTGACGTGTTTTGGGGTCTCCGATGGGTTATAGTTGGGTTCTTGTTGGTCATCATGGTGGAAAAGTGTAAATTGTGGGTTTTGGAGAACATCAGGTAGGTTTAGGGGGACTTTTGGGGCAGAGTCATGTTTTTGGGGGTTTTCTTCTGTTTTTTTGGTGTTGTCCCGTTCTTTTTTGGGAAGTTTTTGAGGTGTTTGTGGTTCTCCGTTGGGTTTTGTTGGGTTCTCGTTGGTCATCATGGTGGAAAATGGTAAATTGTGTGTTTTGGAGAACATAGGTGAGTTTAAGTTTTTTTTTGGTGGTGAATCTATGGTTTTGGGGGATTTCTTCTGTTTTTTAGGGTTTTCTTCTGGTTTTGGGGTGGTCCCGTGTTTTTTGGGGGTGTTCTTGACGTGTTTTGGGTTCTCCGTTGGGTTTTGTTGGGTTCTCGTTGGTCGTTAAGGTAAATGGGAGTGGATTCTGAGTTTTGAAGAAGATCAGGTGAGTTGAGGGTGGTTTTGGGGGGAAATTCATAGTTTTCGTTGTTTTTTTCTTCTGATCCAGTTCTTTTTTGGGGTGTTTTTGAGGTGTTTTGGGGTTTCCGTTGTGTTTCGTTGAGTTCCTAATGGGTTTTCTGGTGGTTGGGAGTGGACTTTGGGATTTGGAGCACATCAGGTAGGTTTAGGGTGGTTTTGGGATTGGATCCGTGCTTTTGGGGGATTTCTTCCAGTTTTGGGGTGATGCCGTTCTTGTTTGGGGTGTTTTTGACGTGTTTTGGGGTGTCCGTTGGGTTTTGTTGGGTTTCCATTGGGTTTTCTGGTGGTTGGGAGTGGATTGTACATTTAGGAGAACATCAGGTAGGTTTAAGGGTTATTTGGGGGTTAAATCCCGTTTTTTCTTCTGATCCTGTTCGCTTTTGGGGTGTTTTTGAGGTGTTTTGGCGTTTCCGTTGTGTTTCGTTGAGTTCCTAATGGGTTTTCTGGTGGTTGGGAGTGGACTTTGGGATTTGGAGAACATCAGGCAGGTTTAGGGGGACTTTTGGAGTGGAACTATTGTATTTGGGGTTTGGTTCTGTTTTTTGGGGTGATGCAGTTCTTTTTTGGGGTGTTTTTGACGTGTTTTGGGGTCTCCGATGGGTTATAGTTGGGTTCTTGTTGGTCATCATGGTGGAAAAGTGTAAATTGTGGGTTTTGGAGAACATCAGGTAGGTTTAGGGGGACTTTTGGGGCAGAGTCATGTTTTTGGGGGTTTTCTTCTGTTTTTTGGTGTTGTCCCGTTCTTTTTTGGGAAGTTTTTGAGGTGTTTGTGGTTCTCCGTTGGGTTTTGTTGGGTTCTCGTTGGTCATCATGGTGGAAAATGGTAAATTGTGTGTTTTGGAGAACATAGGTGAGTTTAAGTTTTTTTTTTGGTGGTGAATCTATGGTTTTGGGGGATTTCTTCTGTTTTTTAGGGTTTTCTTCTGGTTTTGGGGTGGTCCCGTGTTTTTTGGGGGTGTTCTTGACGTGTTTTGGGTTCTCCGTTGGGTTTTGTTGGGTTCTCGTTGGTCGTTAAGGTAAATGGGAGTGGATTCTGAGTTTTGAAGAAGATCAGGTGAGTTGAGGGTGGTTTTGGGGGGAAATTCATAGTTTTCGTTGTTTTTTTCTTCTGATCCAGTTCTTTTTTGGGGTGTTTTTGAGGTGTTTTGGGGTTTCCGTTGTGTTTCGTTGAGTTCCTAATGGGTTTTCTGGTGGTTGGGAGTGGACTTTGGGATTTGGAGCACATCAGGTAGGTTTAGGGTGGTTTTGGGATTGGATCCGTGCTTTTGGGGGATTTCTTCCAGTTTTGGGGTGATGCCGTTCTTGTTTGGGGTGTTTTTGACGTGTTTTGGGGTGTCCGTTGGGTTTTGTTGGGTTTCCATTGGGTTTTCTGGTGGTTGGGAGTGGATTGTAGATTTAGGAGAACATCAGGTAGGTTTAAGGGTTATTTGGGGGTTAAATCCCGTTTTTTCTTCTGATCCTGTTCGCTTTTGGGGTGTTTTTGAGGTGTTTTGGCGTTTCCGTTGCGTTTCGTTGAGTTCCTAATGGGTTTTCTGGTGGTTGGGAGTGGACTTTGGGATTTGGAGAACATCAGGTAGGTTTAGGGGGACTTTTGGAGTGGAACTATTGTATTTGGGGTTTGGTTCTGTTTTTTGGGGTGATGCAGTTCTTTTTTGGGGTGTTTTTGACGTGTTTTGGGGTCTCCGATGGGTTATAGTTGGGTTCTTGTTGGTCATCATGGTGGAAAAGTGTAAATTGTGGGTTTTGGAGAACATCAGGTAGGTTTAGGGGGACTTTTGGGGCAGAGTCATGTTTTTGGGGGTTTTCTTCTGTTTTTTGGTGTTGTCCCGTTCTTTTTTGGGAAGTTTTTGAGGTGTTTGTGGTTCTCCGTTGGGTTTTGTTGGGTTCTCGTTGGTCATCATGGTGGAAAATGGTAAATTGTGTGTTTTGGAGAACATAGGTGAGTTTACGTTTTTTTTTGGTGGTGAATCTATGGTTTTGGGGGATTTCTTCTGTTTTTTAGGGTTTTCTTCTGGTTTTGGGGTGGTCCCGTGTTTTTTGGGGGTGTTCTTGACGTGTTTTGGGTTCTCCGTTGGGTTTTGTTGGGTTCTCGTTGGTCGTTAAGGTAAATGGGAGTGGATTCTGAGTTTTGAAGAAGATCAGGTGAGTTGAGGGTGGTTTTGGGGGGAAATTCATAGTTTTCGTTGTTTTTTTCTTCTGATCCAGTTCTTTTTTGGGGTGTTTTTGAGGTGTTTTGGGGTTTCCGTTGTGTTTCGTTGAGTTCCTAATGGGTTTTCTGGTGGTTGGGAGTGGACTTTGGGATTTGGAGCACATCAGGTAGGTTTAGGGTGGTTTTGGGATTGGATCCGTGCTTTTGGGGGATTTCTTCCAGTTTTGGGGTGATGCCGTTCTTGTTTGGGGTGTTTTTGACGTGTTTTGGGGTGTCCGTTGGGTTTTGTTGGGTTTCCATTGGGTTTTCTGGTGGTTGGGAGTGGATTGTAGATTTAGGAGAACATCAGGTAGGTTTAAGGGTTATTTGGGGGTTAAATCCCGTTTTTTCTTCTGATCCTGTTCGCTTTTGGGGTGTTTTTGAGGTGTTTTGGCGTTTCCGTTGCGTTTCGTTGAGTTCCTAATGGGTTTTCTGGTGGTTGGGAGTGGACTTTGGGATTTGGAGCACATCAGGTAGGTTTAGGGGGACTTTTGGAGTGGAACTATTGTATTTGGGGTTTGGTTCTGTTTTTTGGGGTGATGCAGTTCTTTCTTGGGGTGTTTTTGACGTGTTTTGGGGTCTCCGATGGGTTATAGTTGGGTTCTTGTTGGTCATCATGGTGGAAAAGTGTAAATTGTGGGTTTTGGAGAACATCAGGTAGGTTTAGGGGGACTTTTGGGGCAGAGTCATGTTTTTGGGGGTTTTCTTCTGTTTTTTGGTGTTGTCCCGTTCTTTTTTGGGAAGTTTTTGAGGTGTTTGTGGTTCTCCGTTGGGTTTTGTTGGGTTCTCGTTGGTCATCATGGTGGAAAATGGTAAATTGTGTGTTTTGGAGAACATAGGTGAGTTTAAGTTTTTTTTTGGTGGTGAATCTATGGTTTTGGGGGATTTCTTCTGTTTTTTAGGGTTTTCTTCTGGTTTTGGGGTGGTCCCGTGTTTTTTGGGGGTGTTCTTGACGTGTTTTGGGTTCTCCGTTGGGTTTTGTTGGGTTCTCGTTGGTCGTTAAGGTAAATGGGAGTGGATTCTGAGTTTTGAAGAAGATCAGGTGAGTTGAGGGTGGTTTTGGGGGGAAATTCATAGTTTTCGTTGTTTTTTTCTTCTGATCCAGTTCTTTTTTGGGGTGTTTTTGAGGTGTTTTGGGGTTTCCGTTGTGTTTCGTTGAGTTCCTAATGGGTTTTCTGGTGGTTGGGAGTGGACTTTGGGATTTGGAGCACATCAGGTAGGTTTAGGGTGGTTTTGGGATTGGATCCGTGCTTTTGGGGGATTTCTTCCAGTTTTGGGGTGATGCCGTTCTTGTTTGGGGTGTTTTTGACGTGTTTTGGGGTGTCCGTTGGGTTTTGTTGGGTTTCCATTGGGTTTTCTGGTGGTTGGGAGTGGATTGTAGATTTAGGAGAACATCAGGTAGGTTTAAGGGTTATTTGGGGGTTAAATCCCGTTTTTTCTTCTGATCCTGTTCGCTTTTGGGGTGTTTTTGAGGTGTTTTGGCGTTTCCGTTGCGTTTCGTTGAGTTCCTAATGGGTTTTCTGGTGGTTGGGAGTGGACTTTGGGATTTGGAGCACATCAGGTAGGTTTAGGGGGACTTTTGGAGTGGAACTATTGTATTTGGGGTTTGGTTCTGTTTTTTGGGGTGATGCAGTTCTTTTTTGGGGTGTTTTTGACGTGTTTTGGGGTCTCCGATGGGTTATAGTTGGGTTCTTGTTGGTCATCATGGTGGAAAAGTGTAAATTGTGGGTTTTGGAGAACATCAGGTAGGTTTAGGGGGACTTTTGGGGCAGAGTCATGTTTTTGGGGGTTTTCTTCTGTTTTTTGGTGTTGTCCCGTTCTTTTTTGGGAAGTTTTTGAGGTGTTTGTGGTTCTCCGTTGGGTTTTGTTGGGTTCTCGTTGGTCATCATGGTGGAAAATGGTAAATTGTGTGTTTTGGAGAACATAGGTGAGTTTAAGTTTTTTTTTGGTGGTGAATCTATGGTTTTGGGGGATTTCTTCTGTTTTTTAGGGTTTTCTTCTGGTTTTGGGGTGGTCCCGTGTTTTTTGGGGGTGTTCTTGACGTGTTTTGGGTTCTCCGTTGGGTTTTGTTGGGTTCTCGTTGGTCGTTAAGGTAAATGGGAGTGGATTCTGAGTTTTGAAGAAGATCAGGTGAGTTGAGGGTGGTTTTGGGGGGAAATTCATAGTTTTCGTTGTTTTTTTCTTCTGATCCAGTTCTTTTTTGGGGTGTTTTTGAGGTGTTTTGGGGTTTCCGTTGTGTTTCGTTGAGTTCCTAATGGGTTTTCTGGTGGTTGGGAGTGGACTTTGGGATTTGGAGCACATCAGGTAGGTTTAGGGTGGTTTTGGGATTGGATCCGTGCTTTTGGGGGATTTCTTCCAGTTTTGGGGTGATGCCGTTCTTGTTTGGGGTGTTTTTGACGTGTTTTGGGGTGTCCGTTGGGTTTTGTTGGGTTTCCATTGGGTTTTCTGGTGGTTGGGAGTGGATTGTAGATTTAGGAGAACATCAGGTAGGTTTAAGGGTTATTTGGGGGTTAAATCCCGTTTTTTCTTCTGATCCTGTTCGCTTTTGGGGTGTTTTTGAGGTGTTTTGGCGTTTCCGTTGCGTTTCGTTGAGTTCCTAATGGGTTTTCTGGTGGTTGGGAGTGGACTTTGGGATTTGGAGAACATCAGGTAGGTTTAGGGGGACTTTTGGAGTGGAACTATTGTATTTGGGGTTTGGTTCTGTTTTTTGGGGTGATGCAGTTCTTTTTTGGGGTGTTTTTGACGTGTTTTGGGGTCTCCGATGGGTTATAGTTGGGTTCTTGTTGGTCATCATGGTGGAAAAGTGTAAATTGTGGGTTTTGGAGAACATCAGGTAGGTTTAGGGGGACTTTTGGGGCAGAGTCATGTTTTTGGGGGTTTTCTTCTGTTTTTTGGTGTTGTCCCGTTCTTTTTTGGGAAGTTTTTGAGGTGTTTGTGGTTCTCCGTTGGGTTTTGTTGGGTTCTCGTTGGTCATCATGGTGGAAAATGGTAAATTGTGTGTTTTGGAGAACATAGGTGAGTTTAAGTTTTTTTTTGGTGGTGAATCTATGGTTTTGGGGGATTTCTTCTGTTTTTTAGGGTTTTCTTCTGGTTTTGGGGTGGTCCCGTGTTTTTTGGGGGTGTTCTTGACGTGTTTTGGGTTCTCCGTTGGGTTTTGTTGGGTTCTCGTTGGTCGTTAAGGTAAATGGGAGTGGATTCTGAGTTTTGGAGAAGATCAGGTGAGTTGAGGGTGGTTTTGGGGGGAAATTCATAGTTTTCGTTGTTTTTTTCTTCTGATCCAGTTCTTTTTTGGGGTGTTTTTGAGGTGTTTTGGGGTTTCCGTTGTGTTTCGTTGAGTTCCTAATGGGTTTTCTGGTGGTTGGGAGTGGACTTTGGGATTTGGAGCACATCAGGTAGGTTTAGGGTGGTTTTGGGATTGGATCCGTGCTTTTGGGGGATTTCTTCCAGTTTTGGGGGTGATGCCGTTCTTGTTTGGGGTGTTTTTGACGTGTTTTGGGGTGTCTGTTGGGTTTTGTTGGGTTTCCATTGGGTTTTCTGGTGGTTGGGAGTGGATTGTAGATTTAGGAGAACATCAGGTAGGTTTAAGGGTTATTTGGGGGTTAAATCCCGTTTTTTCTTCTGATCCTGTTCGCTTTTGGGGTGTTTTTGAGGTGTTTTGGCGTTTCCGTTGTGTTTCGTTGAGTTCCTAATGGGTTTTCTGGTGGTTGGGAGTGGACTTTGGGATTTGGAGAACATCAGGCAGGTTTAGGGGGACTTTTGGAGTGGAACTATTGTATTTGGGGTTTGGTTCTGTTTTTTGGGGTGATGCAGTTCTTTTTTGGGGTGTTTTTGACGTGTTTTGGGGTCTCCGATGGGTTATAGTTGGGTTCTTGTTGGTCATCATGGTGGAAAAGTGTAAATTGTGGGTTTTGGAGAACATCAGGTAGGTTTAGGGGGACTTTTGGGGCAGAGTCATGTTTTTGGGGGTTTTCTTCTGTTTTTTTGGTGTTGTCCCGTTCTTTTTTGGGAAGTTTTTGAGGTGTTTGTGGTTCTCCGTTGGGTTTTGTTGGGTTCTCGTTGGTCATCATGGTGGAAAATGGTAAATTGTGTGTTTTGGAGAACATAGGTGAGTTTAAGTTTTTTTTTGGTGGTGAATCTATGGTTTTGGGGGATTTCTTCTGTTTTTTAGGGTTTTCTTCTGGTTTTGGGGTGGTCCCGTGTTTTTTGGGGGTGTTCTTGACGTGTTTTGGGTTCTCCGTTGGGTTTTGTTGGGTTCTCGTTGGTCGTTAAGGTAAATGGGAGTGGATTCTGAGTTTTGAAGAAGATCAGGTGAGTTGAGGGTGGTTTTGGGGGGAAATTCATAGTTTTCGTTGTTTTTTTCTTCTGATCCAGTTCTTTTTTGGGGTGTTTTTGAGGTGTTTTGGGGTTTCCGTTGTGTTTCGTTGAGTTCCTAATGGGTTTTCTGGTGGTTGGGAGTGGACTTTGGGATTTGGAGCACATCAGGTAGGTTTAGGGTGGTTTTGGGATTGGATCCGTGCTTTTGGGGGATTTCTTCCAGTTTTGGGGGTGATGCCGTTCTTGTTTGGGGTGTTTTTGACGTGTTTTGGGGTGTCTGTTGGGTTTTGTTGGGTTTCCATTGGGTTTTCTGGTGGTTGGGAGTGGATTGTACATTTAGGAGAACATCAGGTAGGTTTAAGGGTTATTTGGGGGTTAAATCCCGTTTTTTCTTCTGATCCTGTTCGCTTTTGGGGTGTTTTTGAGGTGTTTTGGCGTTTCCGTTGTGTTTCGTTGAGTTCCTAATGGGTTTTCTGGTGGTTGGGAGTGGACTTTGGGATTTGGAGAACATCAGGCAGGTTTAGGGGGACTTTTGGAGTGGAACTATTGTATTTGGGGTTTGGTTCTGTTTTTTGGGGTGATGCAGTTCTTTTTTGGGGTGTTTTTGACGTGTTTTGGGGTCTCCGATGGGTTATAGTTGGGTTCTTGTTGGTCATCATGGTGGAAAAGTGTAAATTGTGGGTTTTGGAGAACATCAGGTAGGTTTAGGGGGACTTTTGGGGCAGAGTCATGTTTTTGGGGGTTTTCTTCTGTTTTTTTGGTGTTGTCCCGTTCTTTTTTGGGAAGTTTTTGAGGTGTTTGTGGTTCTCCGTTGGGTTTTGTTGGGTTCTCGTTGGTCATCATGGTGGAAAATGGTAAATTGTGTGTTTTGGAGAACATAGGTGAGTTTAAGTTTTTTTTTGGTGGTGAATCTATGGTTTTGGGGGATTTCTTCTGTTTTTTAGGGTTTTCTTCTGGTTTTGGGGTGGTCCCGTGTTTTTTGGGGGTGTTCTTGACGTGTTTTGGGTTCTCCGTTGGGTTTTGTTGGGTTCTCGTTGGTCGTTAAGGTAAATGGGAGTGGATTCTGAGTTTTGAAGAAGATCAGGTGAGTTGAGGGTGGTTTTGGGGGGAAATTCATAGTTTTCGTTGTTTTTTTCTTCTGATCCAGTTCTTTTTTGGGGTGTTTTTGAGGTGTTTTGGGGTTTCCGTTGTGTTTCGTTGAGTTCCTAATGGGTTTTCTGGTGGTTGGGAGTGGACTTTGGGATTTGGAGCACATCAGGTAGGTTTAGGGTGGTTTTGGGATTGGATCCGTGCTTTTGGGGGATTTCTTCCAGTTTTGGGGGTGATGCCGTTCTTGTTTGGGGTGTTTTTGACGTGTTTTGGGGTGTCTGTTGGGTTTTGTTGGGTTTCCATTGGGTTTTCTGGTGGTTGGGAGTGGATTGTAGATTTAGGAGAACATCAGGTAGGTTTAAGGGTTATTTGGGGGTTAAATCCCGTTTTTTCTTCTGATCCTGTTCGCTTTTGGGGTGTTTTTGAGGTGTTTTGGCGTTTCCGTTGTGTTTCGTTGAGTTCCTAATGGGTTTTCTGGTGGTTGGGAGTGGACTTTGGGATTTGGAGAACATCAGGCAGGTTTAGGGGGACTTTTGGAGTGGAACTATTGTATTTGGGGTTTGGTTCTGTTTTTTGGGGTGATGCAGTTCTTTTTTGGGGTGTTTTTGACGTGTTTTGGGGTCTCCGATGGGTTATAGTTGGGTTCTTGTTGGTCATCATGGTGGAAAAGTGTAAATTGTGGGTTTTGGAGAACATCAGGTAGGTTTAGGGGGACTTTTGGGGCAGAGTCATGTTTTTGGGGGTTTTCTTCTGTTTTTTTTGGTGTTGTCCCGTTCTTTTTTGGGAAGTTTTTGAGGTGTTTGTGGTTCTCCGTTGGGTTTTGTTGGGTTCTCGTTGGTCATCATGGTGGAAAATGGTAAATTGTGTGTTTTGGAGAACATAGGTGAGTTTAAGTTTTTTTTTGGTGGTGAATCTATGGTTTTGGGGGATTTCTTCTGTTTTTTAGGGTTTTCTTCTGGTTTTGGGGTGGTCCCGTGTTTTTTGGGGGTGTTCTTGACGTGTTTTGGGTTCTCCGTTGGGTTTTGTTGGGTTCTCGTTGGTCGTTAAGGTAAATGGGAGTGGATTCTGAGTTTTGAAGAAGATCAGGTGAGTTGAGGGTGGTTTTGGGGGGAAATTCATAGTTTTCGTTGTTTTTTTCTTCTGATCCAGTTCTTTTTTGGGGTGTTTTTGAGGTGTTTTGGGGTTTCCGTTGTGTTTCGTTGAGTTCCTAATGGGTTTTCTGGTGGTTGGGAGTGGACTTTGGGATTTGGAGCACATCAGGTAGGTTTAGGGTGGTTTTGGGATTGGATCCGTGCTTTTGGGGGATTTCTTCCAGTTTTGGGGTGATGCCGTTCTTGTTTGGGGTGTTTTTGACGTGTTTTGGGGAGTCCGTTGGGTTTTGTTGGGTTTCCATTGGGTTTTCTGGTGGTTGGGAGTGGATTGTAGATTTAGGAGAACATCAGGTAGGTTTAAGGGTTATTTGGGGGTTAAATCCCGTTTTTTCTTCTGATCCTGTTCGCTTTTGGGGTGTTTTTGAGGTGTTTTGGCGTTTCCGTTGCGTTTCGTTGAGTTCCTAATGGGTTTTCTGGTGGTTGGGAGTGGACTTTGGGATTTGGAGCACATCAGGTAGGTTTAGGGGGACTTTTGGAGTGGAACTATTGTATTTGGGGTTTGGTTCTGTTTTTTGGGGTGATGCAGTTCTTTTTTGGGGTGTTTTTGACGTGTTTTGGGGTCTCCGATGGGTTATAGTTGGGTTCTTGTTGGTCATCATGGTGGAAAAGTGTAAATTGTGGGTTTTGGAGAACATCAGGTAGGTTTAGGGGGACTTTTGGGGCAGAGTCATGTTTTTGGGGGTTTTCTTCTGTTTTTTGGTGTTGTCCCGTTCTTTTTGGGGAAGTTTTTGAGGTGTTTGTGGTTCTCCGTTGGGTTTTGTTGGGTTCTCGTTGGTCATCATGGTGGAAAATGGTAAATTGTGTGTTTTGGAGAACATAGGTGAGTTTAAGTTTTTTTTTGGTGGTGAATCTATGGTTTTGGGGGATTTCTTCTGTTTTTTAGGGTTTTCTTCTGGTTTTGGGGTGGTCCCGTGTTTTTTGGGGGTGTTCTTGACGTGTTTTGGGTTCTCCGTTGGGTTTTGTTGGGTTCTCGTTGGTCGTTAAGGTAAATGGGAGTGGATTCTGAGTTTTGAAGAAGATCAGGTGAGTTGAGGGTGGTTTTGGGGGGAAATTCATAGTTTTCGTTGTTTTTTTCTTCTGATCCAGTTCTTTTTTGGGGTGTTTTTGAGGTGTTTTGGGGTTTCCGTTGTGTTTCGTTGAGTTCCTAATGGGTTTTCTGGTGGTTGGGAGTGGACTTTGGGATTTGGAGTACATCAGGTAGGTTTAGGGTGGTTTTGGGATTGGATCCGTGCTTTTGGGGGATTTCTTCCAGTTTTGGGGTGATGCCGTTCTTGTTTGGGGTGTTTTTGACGTGTTTTGGGGTGTCCGTTGGGTTTTGTTGGGTTTCCATTGGGTTTTCTGGTGGTTGGGAGTGGATTGTAGATTTAGGAGAACATCAGGTAGGTTTAAGGGTTATTTGGGGGTTAAATCCCGTTTTTTCTTCTGATCCTGTTCGCTTTTGGGGTGTTTTTGAGGTGTTTTGGCGTTTCCGTTGCGTTTCGTTGAGTTCCTAATGGGTTTTCTGGTGGTTGGGAGTGGACTTTGGGATTTGGAGAACATCAGGTAGGTTTAGGGGGACTTTTGGAGTGGAACTATTGTATTTGGGGTTTGGTTCTGTTTTTTGGGGTGATGCAGTTCTTTTTTGGGGTGTTTTTGACGTGTTTTGGGGTCTCCGATGGGTTATAGTTGGGTTCTTGTTGGTCATCATGGTGGAAAAGTGTAAATTGTGGGTTTTGGAGAACATCAGGTAGGTTTAGGGGGACTTTTGGGGCAGAGTCATGTTTTTGGGGGTTTTCTTCTGTTTTTTGGTGTTGTCCCGTTCTTTTTGGGGAAGTTTTTGAGGTGTTTGGGGTTCTCCGTTGGGTTTTGTTGGGTTCTCGTTGGTCATCATGGTGGAAAATGGTAAATTGTGTGTTTTGGAGAACATAGGTGAGTTTAAGTTTTTTTTTGGTGGTGAATCTATGGTTTTGGGGGATTTCTTCTGTGTTTTAGGGTTTTCTTCTGGTTTTGGGGTGGTCCCGTGTTTTTTGGGGGTGTTCTTGACGTGTTTTGGGTTCTCC
Organism: Aythya ferina; assembly: GCF_964211825.1. Lineage (NCBI taxonomy): Eukaryota > Metazoa > Chordata > Aves > Anseriformes > Anatidae > Aythya > Aythya ferina. The sequence continues at coordinate 7,578,659 of NC_140322.1, read as the reverse complement.
GTTGGGTTTTGTTGGGTTCTCGTTGGTCGTTAAGGTAAATGGGAGTGGATTCTGAGTTTTGAAGAAGATCAGGTGAGTTGAGGGTGGTTTTGGGGGGAAATTCATAGTTTTCGTTGTTTTTTTCTTCTGATCCAGTTCTTTTTTGGGGTGTTTTTGAGGTGTTTTGGGGTTTCCGTTGTGTTTCGTTGAGTTCCTAATGGGTTTTCTGGTGGTTGGGAGTGGACTTTGGGATTTGGAGCACATCAGGTAGGTTTAGGGTGGTTTTGGGATTGGATCCGTGCTTTGGGGGGATTTCTTCCAGTTTTGGGGTGATGCCGTTCTTGTTTGGGTTTTTTTTGACGTGTTTTGGGGTGTCCGTTGGGTTTTGTTGGGTTTCCATTGGGTTTTCTGGTGGTTGGGAGTGGATTGTAGGTTTAGGAGAACATCAGGTAGGTTTAAGGGTTATTTGGGGGTTAAATCCCGTTTTTTCTTCTGATCCTGTTCGCTTTTGGGGTGTTTTTGAGGTGTTTTGGCGTTTCCGTTGCGTTTCGTTGAGTTCCTAATGGGTTTTCTGGTGGTTGGGAGTGGACTTTGGGATTTGGAGAACATCAGGCAGGTTTAGGGGGACTTTTGGAGTGGAACTATTGTATTTGGGGTTTGGTTCTGTTTTTTGGGGTGATGCAGTTCTTTTTTGGGGTGTTTTTGACGTGTTTTGGGGTCTCCGATGGGTTATAGTTGGGTTCTTGTTGGTCATCATGGTGGAAAAGTGTAAATTGTGGGTTTTGGAGAACATCAGGTAGGTTTAGGGGGACTTTTGGGGCAGAGTCATGTTTTTGGGGGTTTTCTTCTGTTTTTTGGTGTTGTCCCGTTCTTTTTTGGGAAGTTTTTGAGGTGTTTGTGGTTCTCCGTTGGGTTTCGTTGGGTTCTCGTTGGTCATCATGGTGGAAAATGGTAAATTGTGTGTTTTGGAGAACATAGGTGAGTTTAAGTTTTTTTTTGGTGGTGAATCTATGGTTTTGGGGGATTTCTTCTGTTTTTTAGGGTTTTCTTCTGGTTTTGGGGTGGTCCCGTGTTTTTTGGGGGTGTTCTTGACGTGTTTTGGGTTCTCCGTTGGGTTTTGTTGGGTTCTCGTTGGTCGTTAAGGTAAATGGGAGTGGATTCTGAGTTTTGAAGAAGATCAGGTGAGTTGAGGGTGGTTTTGGGGGGAAATTCATAGTTTTCGTTGTTTTTTTCTTCTGATCCAGTTCTTTTTTGGGGTGTTTTTGAGGTGTTTTGGGGTTTCCGTTGTGTTTCGTTGAGTTCCTAATGGGTTTTCTGGTGGTTGGGAGTGGACTTTGGGATTTGGAGCACATCAGGTAGGTTTAGGGTGGTTTTGGGATTGGATCCGTGCTTTTGGGGGATTTCTTCCAGTTTTGGGGGTGATGCCGTTCTTGTTTGGGGTGTTTTTGACGTGTTTTGGGGTGTCCGTTGGGTTTTGTTGGGTTTCCATTGGGTTTTCTGGTGGTTGGGAGTGGATTGTAGATTTAGGAGAACATCAGGTAGGTTTAAGGGTTATTTGGGGGTTAAATCCCGTTTTTTCTTCTGATCCTGTTCGCTTTTGGGGTGTTTATGAGGTGTTTTGGCGTTTCTGTTGTGTTTCGTTGAGTTCCTAATGGGTTTTCTGGTGGTTGGGAGTGGACTTTGGGATTTGGAGAACATCAGGCAGGTTTAGGGGGACTTTTGGAGTGGAACTATTGTATTTGGGGTTTGGTTCTGTTTTTTGGGGTGATGCAGTTCTTTTTTGGGGTGTTTTTGACGTGTTTTGGGGTCTCCGATGGGTTATAGTTGGGTTCTTGTTGGTCATCATGGTGGAAAAGTGTAAATTGTGGGTTTTGGAGAACATCAGGTAGGTTTAGGGGGACTTTTGGGGCAGAGTCATGTTTTTGGGGGTTTTCTTCTGTTTTTTGGTGTTGTCCCGTTCTTTTTTGGGAAGTTTTTGAGGTGTTTGTGGTTCTCCGTTGGGTTTTGTTGGGTTCTCGTTGGTCATCATGGTGGAAAATGGTAAATTGTGTGTTTTGGAGAACATAGGTGAGTTTAAGTTTTTTTTTGGTGGTGAATCTATGGTTTTGGGGGATTTCTTCTGTTTTTTTAGGGTTTTCTTCTGGTTTTGGGGTGGTCCCGTGTTTTTTGGGGGTGTTCTTGACGTGTTTTGGGTTCTCCGTTGGGTTTTGTTGGGTTCTCGTTGGTCGTTAAGGTAAATGGGAGTGGATTCTGAGTTTTGAAGAAGATCAGGTGAGTTGAGGGTGGTTTTGGGGGGAAATTCATAGTTTTCGTTGTTTTTTTCTTCTGATCCAGTTCTTTTTTGGGGTGTTTTTGAGGTGTTTTGGGGTTTCCGTTGTGTTTCGTTGAGTTCCTAATGGGTTTTCTGGTGGTTGGGAGTGGACTTTGGGATTTGGAGCACATCAGGTAGGTTTAGGGTGGTTTTGGGATTGGATCCGTGCTTTTGGGGGATTTCTTCCAGTTTTGGGGGTGATGCCGTTCTTGTTTGGGGTGTTTTTGACGTGTTTTGGGGTGTCCGTTGGGTTTTGTTGGGTTTCCATTGGGTTTTCTGGTGGTTGGGAGTGGATTGTAGATTTAGGAGAACATCAGGTAGGTTTAAGGGTTATTTGGGGGTTAAATCCCGTTTTTTCTTCTGATCCTGTTCGCTTTTGGGGTGTTTTTGAGGTGTTTTGGCGTTTCCGTTGTGTTTCGTTGAGTTCCTAATGGGTTTTCTGGTGGTTGGGAGTGGACTTTGGGATTTGGAGAACATCAGGCAGGTTTAGGGGGACTTTTGGAGTGGAACTATTGTATTTGGGGTTTGGTTCTGTTTTTTGGGGTGATGCAGTTCTTTTTTGGGGTGTTTTTGACGTGTTTTGGGGTCTCCGATGGGTTATAGTTGGGTTCTTGTTGGTCATCATGGTGGAAAAGTGTAAATTGTGGGTTTTGGAGAACATCAGGTAGGTTTAGGGGGACTTTTGGGGCAGAGTCATGTTTTTGGGGGTTTTCTTCTGTTTTTTTGGTGTTGTCCCGTTCTTTTTTGGGAAGTTTTTGAGGTGTTTGTGGTTCTCCGTTGGGTTTTGTTGGGTTCTCGTTGGTCATCATGGTGGAAAATGGTAAATTGTGTGTTTTGGAGAACATAGGTGAGTTTAAGTTTTTTTTTGGTGGTGAATCTATGGTTTTGGGGGATTTCTTCTGTTTTTTAGGGTTTTCTTCTGGTTTTGGGGTGGTCCCGTGTTTTTTGGGGGTGTTCTTGACGTGTTTTGGGTTCTCCGTTGGGTTTTGTTGGGTTCTCGTTGGTCGTTAAGGTAAATGGGAGTGGATTCTGAGTTTTGAAGAAGATCAGGTGAGTTGAGGGTGGTTTTGGGGGGAAATTCATAGTTTTCGTTGTTTTTTTCTTCTGATCCAGTTCTTTTTTGGGGTGTTTTTGAGGTGTTTTGGGGTTTCCGTTGTGTTTCGTTGAGTTCCTAATGGGTTTTCTGGTGGTTGGGAGTGGACTTTGGGATTTGGAGTACATCAGGTAGGTTTAGGGTGGTTTTGGGATTGGATCCGTGCTTTTGGGGGATTTCTTCCAGTTTTGGGGTGATGCCGTTCTTGTTTGGGTTGTTTTTGACGTGTTTTGGGGTGTCCGTTGGGTTTTGTTGGGTTTCCATTGGGTTTTCTGGTGGTTGGGAGTGGATTGTAGATTTAGGAGAACATCAGGTAGGTTTAAGGGTTATTTGGGGGTTAAATCCCGTTTTTTCTTCTGATCCTGTTCGCTTTTGGGGTGTTTTTGAGGTGTTTTGGCGTTTCCGTTGTGTTTCGTTGAGTTCCTAATGGGTTTTCTGGTGGTTGGGAGTGGACTTTGGGATTTGGAGAACATCAGGCAGGTTTAGGGGGACTTTTGGAGTGGAACTATTGTATTTGGGGTTTGGTTCTGTTTTTTGGGGTGATGCAGTTCTTTTTTGGGGTGTTTTTGACGTGTTTTGGGGTCTCCGATGGGTTATAGTTGGGTTCTTGTTGGTCATCATGGTGGAAAAGTGTAAATTGTGGGTTTTGGAGAACATCAGGTAGGTTTAGGGGGACTTTTGGGGCAGAGTCATGTTTTTGGGGGTTTTCTTCTGTTTTTTTGGTGTTGTCCCGTTCTTTTTTGGGAAGTTTTTGAGGTGTTTGTGGTTCTCCGTTGGGTTTTGTTGGGTTCTCGTTGGTCATCATGGTGGAAAATGGTAAATTGTGTGTTTTGGAGAACATAGGTGAGTTTAAGTTTTTTTTTGGTGGTGAATCTATGGTTTTGGGGGATTTCTTCTGTTTTTTAGGGTTTTCTTCTGGTTTTGGGGTGGTCCCGTGTTTTTTGGGGGTGTTCTTGATGTGTTTTGGGTTCTCCGTTGGGTTTTGTTGGGTTCTCGTTGGTCGTTAAGGTAAATGGGAGTGGATTCTGAGTTTTGAAGAAGATCAGGTGAGTTGAGGGTGGTTTTGGGGGGAAATTCATAGTTTTCGTTGTTTTTTTCTTCTGATCCAGTTCTTTTTTGGGGTGTTTTTGAGGTGTTTTGGGGTTTCCGTTGTGTTTCGTTGAGTTCCTAATGGGTTTTCTGGTGGTTGGGAGTGGACTTTGGGATTTGGAGCACATCAGGTAGGTTTAGGGTGGTTTTGGGATTGGATCCGTGCTTTTGGGGGATTTCTTCCAGTTTTGGGGTGATGCCGTTCTTGTTTGGGTTGTTTTTGACGTGTTTTGGGGTGTCCGTTGGGTTTTGTTGGGTTTCCATTGGGTTTTCTGGTGGTTGGGAGTGGATTGTAGATTTAGGAGAACATCAGGTAGGTTTAAGGGTTATTTGGGGGTTAAATCCCGTTTTTTCTTCTGATCCTGTTCGCTTTTGGGGTGTTTTTGAGGTGTTTTGGCGTTTCCGTTGTGTTTCGTTGAGTTCCTAATGGGTTTTCTGGTGGTTGGGAGTGGACTTTGGGATTTGGAGAACATCAGGCAGGTTTAGGGGGACTTTTGGAGTGGAACTATTGTATTTGGGGTTTGGTTCTGTTTTTTGGGGTGATGCAGTTCTTTTTTGGGGTGTTTTTGACGTGTTTTGGGGTCTCCGATGGGTTATAGTTGGGTTCTTGTTGGTCATCATGGTGGAAAAGTGTAAATTGTGGGTTTTGGAGAACATCAGGTAGGTTTAGGGGGACTTTTGGGGCAGAGTCATGTTTTTGGGGGTTTTCTTCTGTTTTTTTGGTGTTGTCCCGTTCTTTTTTGGGAAGTTTTTGAGGTGTTTGTGGTTCTCCGTTGGGTTTTGTTGGGTTCTCGTTGGTCATCATGGTGGAAAATGGTAAATTGTGTGTTTTGGAGAACATAGGTGAGTTTAAGTTTTTTTTTGGTGGTGAATCTATGGTTTTGGGGGATTTCTTCTGTTTTTTAGGGTTTTCTTCTGGTTTTGGGGTGGTCCCGTGTTTTTTGGGGGTGTTTTTGATGTGTTTTGGGTTCTCCGTTGGGTTTTGTTGGGTTCTCGTTGGTCGTTAAGGTAAATGGGAGTGGATTCTGAGTTTTGAAGAAGATCAGGTGAGTTGAGGGTGGTTTTGGGGGGAAATTCATAGTTTTCGTTGTTTTTTTCTTCTGATCCAGTTCTTTTTTGGGGTGTTTTTGAGGTGTTTTGGGGTTTCCGTTGTGTTTCGTTGAGTTCCTAATGGGTTTTCTGGTGGTTGGGAGTGGACTTTGGGATTTGGAGCACATCAGGTAGGTTTAGGGTGGTTTTGGGATTGGATCCGTGCTTTTGGGGGATTTCTTCCAGTTTTGGGGTGATGCCGTTCTTGTTTGGGGTGTTTTTGACGTGTTTTGGGGAGTCCGTTGGGTTTTGTTGGGTTTCCATTGGGTTTTCTGGTGGTTGGGAGTGGATTGTAGATTTAGGAGAACATCAGGTAGGTTTAAGGGTTATTTGGGGGTTAAATCCCGTTTTTTCTTCTGATCCTGTTCGCTTTTGCGGTGTTTTTGAGGTGTTTTGGCGTTTCCGTTGTGTTTCGTTGAGTTCCTAATGGGTTTTCTGGTGGTTGGGAGTGGACTTTGGGATTTGGAGAACATCAGGCAGGTTTAGGGGGACTTTTGGAGTGGAACTATTGTATTTGGGGTTTGGTTCTGTTTTTTGGGGTGATGCAGTTCTTTTTTGGGGTGTTTTTGACGTGTTTTGGGGTCTCCGATGGGTTATAGTTGGGTTCTTGTTGGTCATCATGGTGGAAAAGTGTAAATTGTGGGTTTTGGAGAACATCAGGTAGGTTTAGGGGGACTTTTGGGGCAGAGTCATGTTTTTGGGGGTTTTCTTCTGTTTTTTTGGTGTTGTCCCGTTCTTTTTTGGGAAGTTTTTGAGGTGTTTGTGGTTCTCCGTTGGGTTTTGTTGGGTTCTCGTTGGTCATCATGGTGGAAAATGGTAAATTGTGTGTTTTGGAGAACATAGGTGAGTTTAAGTTTTTTTTTTTTGGTGAATCTATGGTTTTGGGGGATTTCTTCTGTTTTTTAGGGTTTTCTTCTGGTTTTGGGGTGGTCCCGTGTTTTTTGGGGGTGTTCTTGACGTGTTTTGGGTTCTCCGTTGGGTTTTGTTGGGTTCTCGTTGGTCGTTAAGGTAAATGGGAGTGGATTCTGAGTTTTGAAGAAGATCAGGTGAGTTGAGGGTGGTTTTGGGGGGAAATTCATAGTTTTCGTTGTTTTTTTCTTCTGATCCAGTTCTTTTTTGGGGTGTTTTTGAGGTGTTTTGGGGTTTCCGTTGTGTTTCGTTGAGTTCCTAATGGGTTTTCTGGTGGTTGGGAGTGGACTTTGGGATTTGGAGCACATCAGGTAGGTTTAGGGTGGTTTTGGGATTGGATCCGTGCTTTTGGGGGATTTCTTCCAGTTTTGGGGTGATGCCGTTCTTGTTTGGGGTGTTTTTGACGTGTTTTGGGGAGTCCGTTGGGTTTTGTTGGGTTTCCATTGGGTTTTCTGGTGGTTGGGAGTGGATTGTAGATTTAGGAGAACATCAGGTAGGTTTAAGGGTTATTTGGGGGTTAAATCCCGTTTTTCCTTCTGATCCGGTTCGCTTTTGGGGTGTTTTTGAGGTGTTTTGGCGTTTCCGTTGCGTTTCGTTGAGTTCCTAATGGGTTTTCTGGTGGTTGGGAGTGGACTTTGGGATTTGGAGCACATCAGGTAGGTTTAGGGGGACTTTTGGAGTGGAACTATTGTATTTGGGGTTTGGTTCTGTTTTTTGGGGTGATGCAGTTCTTTTTTGGGGTGTTTTTGACGTGTTTTGGGGTCTCCGATGGGTTATAGTTGGGTTCTTGTTGGTCATCATGGTGGAAAAGTGTAAATTGTGGGTTTTGGAGAACATCAGGTAGGTTTAGGGGGACTTTTGGGGCAGAGTCATGTTTTTGGGGGTTTTCTTCTGTTTTTTGGTGTTGTCCCGTTCTTTTTTGGGAAGTTTTTGAGGTGTTTGTGGTTCTCCGTTGGGTTTTGTTGGGTTCTCGTTGGTCATCATGGTGGAAAATGGTAAATTGTGTGTTTTGGAGAACATAGGTGAGTTTAAGTTTTTTTTTGGTGGTGAATCTATGGTTTTGGGGGATTTCTTCTGTTTTTTAGGGTTTTCTTCTGGTTTTGGGGTGGTCCCGTGTTTTTTGGGGGTGTTCTTGACGTGTTTTGTGTTCTCCGTTGGGTTTTGTTGGGTTCTCGTTGGTCGTTAAGGTAAATGGGAGTGGATTCTGAGTTTTGAAGAAGATCAGGTGAGTTGAGGGTGGTTTTGGGGGGAAATTCATAGTTTTCGTTGTTTTTTTCTTCTGATCCAGTTCTTTTTTGGGGTGTTTTTGAGGTGTTTTGGGGTTTCCGTTGTGTTTCGTTGAGTTCCTAATGGGTTTTCTGGTGGTTGGGAGTGGACTTTGGGATTTGGAGTACATCAGGTAGGTTTAGGGTGGTTTTGGGATTGGATCCGTGCTTTTGGGGGATTTCTTCCAGTTTTGGGGTGATGCCGTTCTTGTTTGGGGTGTTTTTGACGTGTTTTGGGGTGTCCGTTGGGTTTTGTTGGGTTTCCATTGGGTTTTCTGGTGGTTGGGAGTGGATTGTAGATTTAGGAGAACATCAGGTAGGTTTAAGGGTTATTTGGGGGTTAAATCCCGTTTTTTCTTCTGATCCTGTTCGCTTTTGGGGTGTTTTTGAGGTGTTTTGGCGTTTCCGTTGCGTTTCGTTGAGTTCCTAATGGGTTTTCTGGTGGTTGGGAGTGGACTTTGGGATTTGGAGAACATCAGGTAGGTTTAGGGGGACTTTTGGAGTGGAACTATTGTATTTGGGGTTTGGTTCTGTTTTTTGGGGTGATGCAGTTCTTTTTTGGGGTGTTTTTGACGTGTTTTGGGGTCTCCGATGGGTTATAGTTGGGTTCTTGTTGGTCATCATGGTGGAAAAGTGTAAATTGTGGGTTTTGGAGAACATCAGGTAGGTTTAGGGGGACTTTTGGGGCAGAGTCATGTTTTTGGGGGTTTTCTTCTGTTTTTTGGTGTTGTCCCGTTCTTTTTGGGGAAGTTTTTGAGGTGTTTGGGGTTCTCCGTTGGGTTTTGTTGGGTTCTCGTTGGTCATCATGGTGGAAAATGGTAAATTGTGTGTTTTGGAGAACATAGGTGAGTTTAAGTTTTTTTTTGGTGGTGAATCTATGGTTTTGGGGGATTTCTTCTGTTTTTTAGGGTTTTCTTCTGGTTTTGGGGTGGTCCCGTGTTTTTTGGGGGTGTTCTTGACGTGTTTTGGGTTCTCCGTTGGGTTTTGTTGGGTTCTCGTTGGTCGTTAAGGTAAATGGGAGTGGATTCTGAGTTTTGAAGAAGATCTGGTGAGTTGAGGGTGGTTTTGGGGGGAAATTCATAGTTTTCGTTGTTTTTTTCTTCTGATCCAGTTCTTTTTTGGGGTGTTTTTGAGGTGTTTTGGGGTTTCCGTTGTGTTTCGTTGAGTTCCTAATGGGTTTTCTGGTGGTTGGGAGTGGACTTTGGGATTTGGAGCACATCAGGTAGGTTTAGGGTGGTTTTGGGATTGGATCCGTGCTTTGGGGGGATTTCTTCCAGTTTTGGGGTGATGCCGTTCTTGTTTGGGTTGTTTTTGACGTGTTTTGGGGTGTCCGTTGGGTTTTGTTGGGTTTCCATTGGTTTTTCTGGTGGTTGGGAGTGGATTGTAGGTTTAGGAGAACATCAGGTAGGTTTAAGGGTTATTTGGGGGTTAAATCCCGTTTTTTCTTCTGATCCTGTTCGCTTTTGGGGTGTTTTTGAGGTGTTTTGGCGTTTCCGTTGTGTTTCGTTGAGTTCCTAATGGGTTTTCTGGTGGTTGGGAGTGGACTTTGGGATTTGGAGAACATCAGGCAGGTTTAGGGGGACTTTTGGAGTGGAACTATTGTATTTGGGGTTTGGTTCTGTTTTTTGGGGTGATGCAGTTCTTTTTTGGGGTGTTTTTGACGTGTTTTGGGGTCTCCGATGGGTTATAGTTGGGTTCTTGTTGGTCATCATGGTGGAAAAGTGTAAATTGTGGGTTTTGGAGAACATCAGGTAGGTTTAGGGGGACTTTTGGGGCAGAGTCATGTTTTTGGGGGTTTTCTTCTGTTTTTTGGTGTTGTCCCGTTCTTTTTTGGGAAGTTTTTGAGGTGTTTGTGGTTCTCCGTTGGGTTTTGTTGGGTTCTCGTTGGTCATCATGGTGGAAAATGGTAAATTGTGTGTTTTGGAGAACATAGGTGAGTTTAAGTTTTTTTTTGGTGGTGAATCTATGGTTTTGGGGGATTTCTTCTGTTTTTTAGGGTTTTCTTCTGGTTTTGGGGTGGTCCCGTGTTTTTTGGGGGTGTTCTTGACGTGTTTTGGGTTCTCCGTTGGGTTTTGTTGGGTTCTCGTTGGTCGTTAAGGTAAATGGGAGTGGATTCTGAGTTTTGAAGAAGATCAGGTGAGTTGAGGGTGGTTTTGGGGGGAAATTCATAGTTTTCGTTGTTTTTTTCTTCTGATCCAGTTCTTTTTTGGGGTGTTTTTGAGGTGTTTTGGGGTTTCCGTTGTGTTTCGTTGAGTTCCTAATGGGTTTTCTGGTGGTTGGGAGTGGACTTTGGGATTTGGAGCACATCAGGTAGGTTTAGGGTGGTTTTGGGATTGGATCCGTGCTTTTGGGGGATTTCTTCCAGTTTTGGGGGTGATGCCGTTCTTGTTTGGGGTGTTTTTGACGTGTTTTGGGGTGTCCGTTGGGTTTTGTTGGGTTTCCATTGGGTTTTCTGGTGGTTGGGAGTGGATTGTAGATTTAGGAGAACATCAGGTAGGTTTAAGGGTTATTTGGGGGTTAAATCCCGTTTTTTCTTCTGATCCGGTTCGCTTTTGGGGTGTTTTTGAGGTGTTTTGGCGTTTCCGTTGCGTTTCGTTGAGTTCCTAATGGGTTTTCTGGTGGTTGGGAGTGGACTTTGGGATTTGGAGAACATCAGGCAGGTTTAGGGGGACTTTTGGAGTGGAACTATTGTATTTGGGGTTTGGTTCTGTTTTTTGGGGTGATGCAGTTCTTTCTTGGGGTGTTTTTGACGTGTTTTGTGGTCTCCGATGGGTTATAGTTGGGTTCTTGTTGGTCATCATGGTGGAAAAGTGTAAATTGTGGGTTTTGGAGAACATCAGGTAGGTTTAGGGGGACTTTTGGGGCAGAGTCATGTTTTTGGGGGTTTTCTTCTGTTTTTTGGTGTTGTCCCGTTCTTTTTTGGGAAGTTTTTGAGGTGTTTGTGGTTCTCCGTTGGGTTTTGTTGGGTTCTCGTTGGTCATCATGGTGGAAAATGGTAAATTGTGTGTTTTGGAGAACATAGGTGAGTTTAAGTTTTTTTTTGGTGGTGAATCTATGGTTTTGGGGGATTTCTTCTGTTTTTTTAGGGTTTTCTTCTGGTTTTGGGGTGGTCCCGTGTTTTTTGGGGGTGTTCTTGACGTGTTTTGGGTTCTCCGTTGGGTTTTGTTGGGTTCTCGTTGGTCGTTAAGGTAAATGGGAGTGGATTCTGAGTTTTGAAGAAGATCAGGTGAGTTGAGGGTGGTTTTGGGGGGAAATTCATAGTTTTCGTTGTTTTTTTCTTCTGATCCAGTTCTTTTTTGGGGTGTTTTTGAGGTGTTTTGGGGTTTCCGTTGTGTTTCGTTGAGTTCCTAATGGGTTTTCTGGTGGTTGGGAGTGGACTTTGGGATTTGGAGCACATCAGGTAGGTTTAGGGTGGTTTTGGGATTGGATCCGTGCTTTTGGGGGATTTCTTCCAGTTTTGGGGGTGATGCCGTTCTTGTTTGGGGTGTTTTTGACGTGTTTTGGGGTGTCCGTTGGGTTTTGTTGGGTTTCCATTGGGTTTTCTGGTGGTTGGGAGTGGATTGTAGATTTAGGAGAACATCAGGTAGGTTTAAGGGTTATTTGGGGGTTAAATCCCGTTTTTTCTTCTGATCCTGTTCGCTTTTGGGGTGTTTTTGAGGTGTTTTGGCGTTTCCGTTGTGTTTCGTTGAGTTCCTAATGGGTTTTCTGGTGGTTGGGAGTGGACTTTGGGATTTGGAGAACATCAGGCAGGTTTAGGGGGACTTTTGGAGTGGAACTATTGTATTTGGGGTTTGGTTCTGTTTTTTGGGGTGATGCAGTTCTTTTTTGGGGTGTTTTTGACGTGTTTTGGGGTCTCCGATGGGTTATAGTTGGGTTCTTGTTGGTCATCATGGTGGAAAAGTGTAAATTGTGGGTTTTGGAGAACATCAGGTAGGTTTAGGGGGACTTTTGGGGCAGAGTCATGTTTTTGGGGGTTTTCTTCTGTTTTTTGGTGTTGTCCCGTTCTTTTTTGGGAAGTTTTTGAGGTGTTTGTGGTTCTCCGTTGGGTTTTGTTGGGTTCTCGTTGGTCATCATGGTGGAAAATGGTAAATTGTGTGTTTTGGAGAACATAGGTGAGTTTAAGTTTTTTTTTGGTGGTGAATCTATGGTTTTGGGGGATTTCTTCTGTTTTTTTAGGGTTTTCTTCTGGTTTTGGGGTGGTCCCGTGTTTTTTGGGGGTGTTCTTGACGTGTTTTGGGTTCTCCGTTGGGTTTTGTTGGGTTCTCGTTGGTCGTTAAGGTAAATGGGAGTGGATTCTGAGTTTTGGAGAAGATCAGGTGAGTTGAGGGTGGTTTTGGGGGGAAATTCATAGTTTTCGTTGTTTTTTTCTTCTGATCCAGTTCTTTTTTGGGGTGTTTTTGAGGTGTTTTGGGGTTTCCGTTGTGTTTCGTTGAGTTCCTAATGGGTTTTCTGGTGGTTGGGAGTGGACTTTGGGATTTGGAGCACATCAGGTAGGTTTAGGGTGGTTTTGGGATTGGATCCGTGCTTTTGGGGGATTTCTTCCAGTTTTGGGGGTGATGCCGTTCTTGTTTGGGGTGTTTTTGACGTGTTTTGGGGTGTCCGTTGGGTTTTGTTGGGTTTCCATTGGGTTTTCTGGTGGTTGGGAGTGGATTGTAGATTTAGGAGAACATCAGGTAGGTTTAAGGGTTATTTGGGGGTTAAATCCCGTTTTTTCTTCTGATCCGGTTCGCTTTTGGGGTGTTTTTGAGGTGTTTTGGCGTTTCCGTTGCGTTTCGTTGAGTTCCTAATGGGTTTTCTGGTGGTTGGGAGTGGACTTTGGGATTTGGAGAACATCAGGCAGGTTTAGGGGGACTTTTGGAGTGGAACTATTGTATTTGGGGTTTGGTTCTGTTTTTTGGGGTGATGCAGTTCTTTTTTGGGGTGTTTTTGACGTGTTTTGTGGTCTCCGATGGGTTATAGTTGGGTTCTTGTTGGTCATCATGGTGGAAAAGTGTAAATTGTGGGTTTTGGAGAACATCAGGTAGGTTTAGGGGGACTTTTGGGGCAGAGTCATGTTTTTGGGGGTTTTCTTCTGTTTTTTGGTGTTGTCCCGTTCTTTTTGGGGAAGTTTTTGAGGTGTTTGTGGTTCTCCGTTGGGTTTTGTTGGGTTCTCGTTGGTCATCATGGTGGAAAATGGTAAATTGTGTGTTTTGGAGAACATAGGTGAGTTTAAGTTTTTTTTTGGTGGTGAATCTATGGTTTTGGGGGATTTCTTCTGTTTTTTAGGGTTTTCTTCTGGTTTTGGGGTGGTCCCGTGTTTTTTGGGGGTGTTCTTGACGTGTTTTGGGTTCTCCGTTGGGTTTTGTTGGGTTCTCGTTGGTCGTTAAGGTAAATGGGAGTGGATTCTGAGTTTTGAAGAAGATCAGGTGAGTTGAGGGTGGTTTTGGGGGGAAATTCATAGTTTTCGTTGTTTTTTTCTTCTGATCCAGTTCTTTTTTGGGGTGTTTTTGAGGTGTTTTGGGGTTTCCGTTGTGTTTCATTGAGTTCCTAATGGGTTTTCTGGTGGTTGGGAGTGGACTTTGGGATTTGGAGCACATCAGGTAGGTTTAGGGTGGTTTTGGGATTGGATCCGTGCTTTTGGGGGATTTCTTCCAGTTTTGGGGTGATGCCGTTCTTGTTTGGGGTGTTTTTGACGTGTTTTGGGGTGTCCGTTGGGTTTTGTTGGGTTTCCATTGGGTTTTCTGGTGGTTGGGAGTGGATTGTAGATTTAGGAGAACATCAGGTAGGTTTAAGGGTTATTTGGGGGTTAAATCCCGTTTTTTCTTCTGATCCTGTTCGCTTTTGGGGTGTTTTTGAGGTGTTTTGGGGTTTCCGTTGTGTTTCGTTGAGTTCCTAATGGGTTTTCTGGTGGTTGGGAGTGGACTTTGGGATTTGGAGAACATCAGGCAGGTTTAGGGGGACTTTTGGAGTGGAACTATTGTATTTGGGGTTTGGTTCTGTTTTTTGGGGTGATGCAGTTCTTTTTTGGGGTGTTTTTGACGTGTTTTGGGGTCTCCGATGGGTTATAGTTGGGTTCTTGTTGGTCATCATGGTGGAAAAGTGTAAATTGTGGGTTTTGGAGAACATCAGGTAGGTTTAGGGGGACTTTTGGGGCAGAGTCATGTTTTTGGGGGTTTTCTTCTGTTTTTTGGTGTTGTCCCGTTCTTTTTTGGGAAGTTTTTGAGGTGTTTGTGGTTCTCCGTTGGGTTTTGTTGGGTTCTCGTTGGTCATCATGGTGGAAAATGGTAAATTGTGTGTTTTGGAGAACATAGGTGAGTTTAAGTTTTTTTTTGGTGGTGAATCTATGGTTTTGGGGGATTTCTTCTGTTTTTTAGGGTTTTCTTCTGGTTTTGGGGTGGTCCCGTGTTTTTTGGGGGTGTTCTTGACGTGTTTTGGGTTCTCCGTTGGGTTTTGTTGGGTTCTCGTTGGTCGTTAAGGTAAATGGGAGTGGATTCTGAGTTTTGGAGAAGATCAGGTGAGTTGAGGGTGGTTTTGGGGGGAAATTCATAGTTTTCGTTGTTTTTTTCTTCTGATCCAGTTCTTTTTTGGGGTGTTTTTGAGGTGTTTTGGGGTTTCCGTTGTGTTTCGTTGAGTTCCTAATGGGTTTTCTGGTGGTTGGGAGTGGACTTTGGGATTTGGAGCACATCAGGTAGGTTTAGGGTGGTTTTGGGATTGGATCCGTGCTTTTGGGGGATTTCTTCCAGTTTTGGGGGTGATGCCGTTCTTGTTTGGGGTGTTTTTGACGTGTTTTGGGGTGTCCGTTGGGTTTTGTTGGGTTTCCATTGGGTTTTCTGGTGGTTGGGAGTGGATTGTAGATTTAGGAGAACATCAGGTAGGTTTAAGGGTTATTTGGGGGTTAAATCCCGTTTTTTCTTCTGATCCGGTTCGCTTTTGGGGTGTTTTTGAGGTGTTTTGGCGTTTCCGTTGCGTTTCGTTGAGTTCCTAATGGGTTTTCTGGTGGTTGGGAGTGGACTTTGGGATTTGGAGAACATCAGGCAGGTTTAGGGGGACTTTTGGAGTGGAACTATTGTATTTGGGGTTTGGTTCTGTTTTTTGGGGTGATGCAGTTCTTTTTTGGGGTGTTTTTGACGTGTTTTGGGGTCTCCAATGGGTTATAGTTGGGTTCTTGTTGGTCATCATGGTGGAAAAGTGTAAATTGTGGGTTTTGGAGAACATCAGGTAGGTTTAGGGGGACTTTTGGGGCAGAGTCATGTTTTTGGGGGTTTTCTTCTGTTTTTTGGTGTTGTCCCGTTCTTTTTTGGGAAGTTTTTGAGGTGTTTGTGGTTCTCCGTTGGGTTTTGTTGGGTTCTCGTTGGTCATCATGGTGGAAAATGGTAAATTGTGTGTTTTGGAGAACATAGGTGAGTTTAAGTTTTTTTTTGGTGGTGAATCTATGGTTTTGGGGGATTTCTTCTGTTTTTTAGGGTTTTCTTCTGGTTTTGGGGTGGTCCCGTGTTTTTTGGGGGTGTTCTTGACGTGTTTTGGGTTCTCCGTTGGGTTTTGTTGGGTTCTCGTTGGTCGTTAAGGTAAATGGGAGTGGATTCTGAGTTTTGAAGAAGATCAGGTGAGTTGAGGGTGGTTTTGGGGGGAAATTCATAGTTTTCGTTGTTTTTTTCTTCTGATCCAGTTCTTTTTTGGGGTGTTTTTGAGGTGTTTTGGGGTTTCCGTTGTGTTTCATTGAGTTCCTAATGGGTTTTCTGGTGGTTGGGAGTGGACTTTGGGATTTGGAGCACATCAGGTAGGTTTAGGGTGGTTTTGGGATTGGATCCGTGCTTTTGGGGGATTTCTTCCAGTTTTGGGGTGACGCCGTTCTTGTTTGGGGTGTTTTTGACGTGTTTTGGGGTGTCCGTTGGGTTTTGTTGGGTTTCCATTGGGTTTTCTGGTGGTTGGGAGTGGATTGTAGATTTAGGAGAACATCAGGTAGGTTTAAGGGTTATTTGGGGGTTAAATCCCGTTTTTTCTTCTGATCCTGTTCGCTTTTGGGGTGTTTTTGAGGTGTTTTGGCGTTTCCGTTGCGTTTCGTTGAGTTCCTAATGGGTTTTCTGGTGGTTGGGAGTGGACTTTGGGATTTGGAGAACATCAGGCAGGTTTAGGGGGACTTTTGGAGTGGAACTATTGTATTTGGGGTTTGGTTCTGTTTTTTGGGGTGATGCAGTTCTTTTTTGGGGTGTTTTTGACGTGTTTTGGGGTCTCCAATGGGTTATAGTTGGGTTCTTGTTGGTCATCATGGTGGAAAAGTGTAAATTGTGGGTTTTGGAGAACATCAGGTAGGTTTAGGGGGACTTTTGGGGCAGAGTCATGTTTTTGGGGGTTTTCTTCTGTTTTTTGGTGTTGTCCCGTTCTTTTTGGGGAAGTTTTTGAGGTGTTTGTGGTTCTCCGTTGGGTTTTGTTGGGTTCTCGTTGGTCATCATGGTGGAAAATGGTAAATTGTGTGTTTTGGAGAACATAGGTGAGTTTAAGTTTTTTTTGGTGGTGAATCTATGGTTTTGGGGGATTTCTTCTGTTTTTTAGGGTTTTCTTCTGGTTTTGGGGTGGTCCCGTGTTTTTTGGGGGTGTTCTTGACGTGTTTTGGGTTCTCCGTTGGGTTTTGTTGGGTTCTCGTTGGTCGTTAAGGTAAATGGGAGTGGATTCTGAGTTTTGAAGAAGATCAGGTGAGTTGAGGGTGGTTTTGGGGGGAAATTCATAGTTTTCGTTGTTTTTTTCTTCTGATCCAGTTCTTTTTTGGGGTGTTTTTGAGGTGTTTTGGGGTTTCCGTTGTGTTTCGTTGAGTTCCTAATGGGTTTTCTGGTGGTTGGGAGTGGACTTTGGGATTTGGAGTACATCAGGTAGGTTTAGGGTGGTTTTGGGATTGGATCCGTGCTTTTGGGGGATTTCTTCCAGTTTTGGGGTGATGCCGTTCTTGTTTGGGGTGTTTTTGACGTGTTTTGGGGTGTCCGTTGGGTTTTGTTGGGTTTCCATTGGGTTTTCTGGTGGTTGGGAGTGGATTGTAGATTTAGGAGAACATCAGGTAGGTTTAAGGGTTATTTGGGGGTTAAATCCCGTTTTTTCTTCTGATCCTGTTCGCTTTTGGGGTGTTTTTGAGGTGTTTTGGCGTTTCCGTTGCGTTTCGTTGAGTTCCTAATGGGTTTTCTGGTGGTTGGGAGTGGACTTTGGGATTTGGAGAACATCAGGTAGGTTTAGGGGGACTTTTGGAGTGGAACTATTGTATTTGGGGTTTGGTTCTGTTTTTTGGGGTGATGCAGTTCTTTTTTGGGGTGTTTTTGACGTGTTTTGGGGTCTCCGATGGGTTATAGTTGGGTTCTTGTTGGTCATCATGGTGGAAAAGTGTAAATTGTGGGTTTTGGAGAACATCAGGTAGGTTTAGGGGGACTTTTGGGGCAGAGTCATGTTTTTGGGGGTTTTCTTCTGTTTTTTGGTGTTGTCCCGTTCTTTTTGGGGAAGTTTTTGAGGTGTTTGGGGTTCTCCGTTGGGTTTTGTTGGGTTCTCGTTGGTCATCATGGTGGAAAATGGTAAATTGTGTGTTTTGGAGAACATAGGTGAGTTTAAGTTTTTTTTTGGTGGTGAATCTATGGTTTTGGGGGATTTCTTCTGTTTTTTAGGGTTTTCTTCTGGTTTTGGGGTGGTCCCGTGTTTTTTGGGGGTGTTCTTGACGTGTTTTGGGTTCTCCGTTGGGTTTTGTTGGGTTCTCGTTGGTCGTTAAGGTAAATGGGAGTGGATTCTGAGTTTTGAAGAAGATCAGGTGAGTTGAGGGTGGTTTTGGGGGGAAATTCATAGTTTTCGTTGTTTTTTTCTTCTGATCCAGTTGTTTTTTGGGGTGTTTTTGAGGTGTTTTGGGGTTTCCGTTGTGTTTCGTTGAGTTCCTAATGGGTTTTCTGGTGGTTGGGAGTGGACTTTGGGATTTGGAGCACATCAGGTAGGTTTAGGGTGGTTTTGGGATTGGATCCGTGCTTTTGGGGGATTTCTTCCAGTTTTGGGGGTGATGCCGTTCTTGTTTGGGGTGTTTTTGACGTGTTTTGGGGTGTCCGTTGGGTTTTGTTGGGTTTCCATTGGGTTTTCTGGTGGTTGGGAGTGGATTGTAGATTTAGGAGAACATCAGGTAGGTTTAAGGGTTATTTGGGGGTTAAATCCCGTTTTTTCTTCTGATCCGGTTCGCTTTTGGGGTGTTTTTGAGGTGTTTTGGCGTTTCCGTTGCGTTTCGTTGAGTTCCTAATGGGTTTTCTGGTGGTTGGGAGTGGACTTTGGGATTTGGAGAACATCAGGCAGGTTTAGGGGGACTTTTGGAGTGGAACTATTGTATTTGGGGTTTGGTTCTGTTTTTTGGGGTGATGCAGTTCTTTCTTGGGGTGTTTTTGACGTGTTTTGTGGTCTCCGATGGGTTATAGTTGGGTTCTTGTTGGTCATCATGGTGGAAAAGTGTAAATTGTGGGTTTTGGAGAACATCAGGTAGGTTTAGGGGGACTTTTGGGGCAGAGTCATGTTTTTGGGGGTTTTCTTCTGTTTTTTGGTGTTGTCCCGTTCTTTTTTGGGAAGTTTTTGAGGTGTTTGTGGTTCTCCGTTGGGTTTTGTTGGGTTCTCGTTGGTCATCATGGTGGAAAATGGTAAATTGTGTGTTTTGGAGAACATAGGTGAGTTTAAGTTTTTTTTTGGTGGTGAATCTATGGTTTTGGGGGATTTCTTCTGTTTTTTTAGGGTTTTCTTCTGGTTTTGGGGTGGTCCCGTGTTTTTTGGGGGTGTTCTTGACGTGTTTTGGGTTCTCCGTTGGGTTTTGTTGGGTTCTCGTTGGTCGTTAAGGTAAATGGGAGTGGATTCTGAGTTTTGAAGAAGATCAGGTGAGTTGAGGGTGGTTTTGGGGGGAAATTCATAGTTTTCGTTGTTTTTTTCTTCTGATCCAGTTCTTTTTTGGGGTGTTTTTGAGGTGTTTTGGGGTTTCCGTTGTGTTTCGTTGAGTTCCTAATGGGTTTTCTGGTGGTTGGGAGTGGACTTTGGGATTTGGAGCACATCAGGTAGGTTTAGGGTGGTTTTGGGATTGGATCCGTGCTTTTGGGGGATTTCTTCCAGTTTTGGGGGTGATGCCGTTCTTGTTTGGGGTGTTTTTGACGTGTTTTGGGGTGTCCGTTGGGTTTTGTTGGGTTTCCATTGGGTTTTCTGGTGGTTGGGAGTGGATTGTAGATTTAGGAGAACATCAGGTAGGTTTAAGGGTTATTTGGGGGTTAAATCCCGTTTTTTCTTCTGATCCTGTTCGCTTTTGGGGTGTTTTTGAGGTGTTTTGGCGTTTCCGTTGTGTTTCGTTGAGTTCCTAATGGGTTTTCTGGTGGTTGGGAGTGGACTTTGGGATTTGGAGAACATCAGGCAGGTTTAGGGGGACTTTTGGAGTGGAACTATTGTATTTGGGGTTTGGTTCTGTTTTTTGGGGTGATGCAGTTCTTTTTTGGGGTGTTTTTGACGTGTTTTGGGGTCTCCGATGGGTTATAGTTGGGTTCTTGTTGGTCATCATGGTGGAAAAGTGTAAATTGTGGGTTTTGGAGAACATCAGGTAGGTTTAGGGGGACTTTTGGGGCAGAGTCATGTTTTTGGGGGTTTTCTTCTGTTTTTTGGTGTTGTCCCGTTCTTTTTTGGGAAGTTTTTGAGGTGTTTGTGGTTCTCCGTTGGGTTTTGTTGGGTTCTCGTTGGTCATCATGGTGGAAAATGGTAAATTGTGTGTTTTGGAGAACATAGGTGAGTTTAAGTTTTTTTTTGGTGGTGAATCTATGGTTTTGGGGGATTTCTTCTGTTTTTTAGGGTTTTCTTCTGGTTTTGGGGTGGTCCCGTGTTTTTTGGGGGTGTTCTTGACGTGTTTTGGGTTCTCCGTTGGGTTTTGTTGGGTTCTCGTTGGTCGTTAAGGTAAATGGGAGTGGATTCTGAGTTTTGGAGAAGATCAGGTGAGTTGAGGGTGGTTTTGGGGGGAAATTCATAGTTTTCGTTGTTTTTTTCTTCTGATCCAGTTCTTTTTTGGGGTGTTTTTGAGGTGTTTTGGGGTTTCCGTTGTGTTTCGTTGAGTTCCTAATGGGTTTTCTGGTGGTTGGGAGTGGACTTTGGGATTTGGAGCACATCAGGTAGGTTTAGGGTGGTTTTGGGATTGGATCCGTGCTTTTGGGGGATTTCTTCCAGTTTTGGGGGTGATGCCGTTCTTGTTTGGGGTGTTTTTGACGTGTTTTGGGGTGTCCGTTGGGTTTTGTTGGGTTTCCATTGGGTTTTCTGGTGGTTGGGAGTGGATTGTAGATTTAGGAGAACATCAGGTAGGTTTAAGGGTTATTTGGGGGTTAAATCCCGTTTTTTCTTCTGATCCGGTTCGCTTTTGGGGTGTTTTTGAGGTGTTTTGGCGTTTCCGTTGCGTTTCGTTGAGTTCCTAATGGGTTTTCTGGTGGTTGGGAGTGGACTTTGGGATTTGGAGAACATCAGGCAGGTTTAGGGGGACTTTTGGAGTGGAACTATTGTATTTGGGGTTTGGTTCTGTTTTTTGGGGTGATGCAGTTCTTTTTTGGGGTGTTTTTGACGTGTTTTGTGGTCTCCGATGGGTTATAGTTGGGTTCTTGTTGGTCATCATGGTGGAAAAGTGTAAATTGTGGGTTTTGGAGAACATCAGGTAGGTTTAGGGGGACTTTTGGGGCAGAGTCATGTTTTTGGGGGTTTTCTTCTGTTTTTTGGTGTTGTCCCGTTCTTTTTGGGGAAGTTTTTGAGGTGTTTGTGGTTCTCCGTTGGGTTTTGTTGGGTTCTCGTTGGTCATCATGGTGGAAAATGGTAAATTGTGTGTTTTGGAGAACATAGGTGAGTTTAAGTTTTTTTTTGGTGGTGAATCTATGGTTTTGGGGGATTTCTTCTGTTTTTTAGGGTTTTCTTCTGGTTTTGGGGTGGTCCCGTGTTTTTTGGGGGTGTTCTTGACGTGTTTTGGGTTCTCCGTTGGGTTTTGTTGGGTTCTCGTTGGTCGTTAAGGTAAATGGGAGTGGATTCTGAGTTTTGAAGAAGATCAGGTGAGTTGAGGGTGGTTTTGGGGGGAAATTCATAGTTTTCGTTGTTTTTTTCTTCTGATCCAGTTCTTTTTTGGGGTGTTTTTGAGGTGTTTTGGGGTTTCCGTTGTGTTTCATTGAGTTCCTAATGGGTTTTCTGGTGGTTGGGAGTGGACTTTGGGATTTGGAGCACATCAGGTAGGTTTAGGGTGGTTTTGGGATTGGATCCGTGCTTTTGGGGGATTTCTTCCAGTTTTGGGGTGATGCCGTTCTTGTTTGGGGTGTTTTTGACGTGTTTTGGGGTGTCCGTTGGGTTTTGTTGGGTTTCCATTGGGTTTTCTGGTGGTTGGGAGTGGATTGTAGATTTAGGAGAACATCAGGTAGGTTTAAGGGTTATTTGGGGGTTAAATCCCGTTTTTTCTTCTGATCCTGTTCGCTTTTGGGGTGTTTTTGAGGTGTTTTGGCGTTTCCGTTGCGTTTCGTTGAGTTCCTAATGGGTTTTCTGGTGGTTGGGAGTGGACTTTGGGATTTGGAGCACATCAGGTAGGTTTAGGGGGACTTTTGGAGTGGAACTATTGTATTTGGGGTTTGGTTCTGTTTTTTGGGGTGATGCAGTTCTTTCTTGGGGTGTTTTTGACGTGTTTTGGGGTCTCCGATGGGTTATAGTTGGGTTCTTGTTGGTCATCATGGTGGAAAAGTGTAAATTGTGGGTTTTGGAGAACATCAGGTAGGTTTAGGGGGACTTTTGGGGCAGAGTCATGTTTTTGGGGGTTTTCTTCTGTTTTTTGGTGTTGTCCCGTTCTTTTTGGGGAAGTTTTTGAGGTGTTTGGGGTTCTCCGTTGGGTTTTGTTGGGTTCTCGTTGGTCATCATGGTGGAAAATGGTAAATTGTGTGTTTTGGAGAACATAGGTGAGTTTAAGTTTTTTTTTTTTGGTGAATCTATGGTTTTGGGGGATTTCTTCTGTTTTTTAGGGTTTTCTTCTGGTTTTGGGGTGGTCCCGTGTTTTTTGGGGGTGTTCTTGACGTGTTTTGGGTTCTCCGTTGGGTTTTGTTGGGTTCTCGTTGGTCGTTAAGGTAAATGGGAGTGGATTCTGAGTTTTGAAGAAGATCAGGTGAGTTGAGGGTGGTTTTGGGGGGAAATTCATAGTTTTCGTTGTTTTTTTCTTCTGATCCAGTTCTTTTTTGGGGTGTTTTTGAGGTGTTTTGGGGTTTCCGTTGTGTTTCGTTGAGTTCCTAATGGGTTTTCTGGTGGTTGGGAGTGGACTTTGGGATTTGGAGCACATCAGGTAGGTTTAGGGTGGTTTTGGGATTGGATCCGTGCTTTTGGGGGATTTCTTCCAGTTTTGGGGTGATGCCGTTCTTGTTTGGGGTGTTTTTGACGTGTTTTGGGGTGTCCGTTGGGTTTTGTTGGGTTTCCATTGGGTTTTCTGGTGGTTGGGAGTGGATTGTAGATTTAGGAGAACATCAGGTAGGTTTAAGGGTTATTTGGGGGTTAAATCCCGTTTTTTCTTCTGATCCTGTTCGCTTTTGGGGTGTTTTTGAGGTGTTTTGGGGTTTCCGTTGTGTTTCGTTGAGTTCCTAATGGGTTTTCTGGTGGTTGGGAGTGGACTTTGGGATTTGGAGAACATCAGGCAGGTTTAGGGGGACTTTTGGAGTGGAACTATTGTATTTGGGGTTTGGTTCTGTTTTTTGGGGTGATGCAGTTCTTTTTTGGGGTGTTTTTGACGTGTTTTGGGGTCTCCGATGGGTTATAGTTGGGTTCTTGTTGGTCATCATGGTGGAAAAGTGTAAATTGTGGGTTTTGGAGAACATCAGGTAGGTTTAGGGGGACTTTTGGGGCAGAGTCATGTTTTTGGGGGTTTTCTTCTGTTTTTTGGTGTTGTCCCGTTCTTTTTTGGGAAGTTTTTGAGGTGTTTGTGGTTCTCCGTTGGGTTTTGTTGGGTTCTCGTTGGTCATCATGGTGGAAAATGGTAAATTGTGTGTTTTGGAGAACATAGGTGAGTTTAAGTTTTTTTTTGGTGGTGAATCTATGGTTTTGGGGGATTTCTTCTGTTTTTTAGGGTTTTCTTCTGGTTTTGGGGTGGTCCCGTGTTTTTTGGGGGTGTTCTTGACGTGTTTTGGGTTCTCCGTTGGGTTTTGTTGGGTTCTCGTTGGTCGTTAAGGTAAATGGGAGTGGATTCTGAGTTTTGGAGAAGATCAGGTGAGTTGAGGGTGGTTTTGGGGGGAAATTCATAGTTTTCGTTGTTTTTTTCTTCTGATCCAGTTGTTTTTTGGGGTGTTTTTGAGGTGTTTTGGGGTTTCCGTTGTGTTTCGTTGAGTTCCTAATGGGTTTTCTGGTGGTTGGGAGTGGACTTTGGGATTTGGAGCACATCAGGTAGGTTTAGGGTGGTTTTGGGATTGGATCCGTGCTTTTGGGGGATTTCTTCCAGTTTTGGGGGTGATGCCGTTCTTGTTTGGGGTGTTTTTGACGTGTTTTGGGGTGTCCGTTGGGTTTTGTTGGGTTTCCATTGGGTTTTCTGGTGGTTGGGAGTGGATTGTAGATTTAGGAGAACATCAGGTAGGTTTAAGGGTTATTTGGGGGTTAAATCCCGTTTTTTCTTCTGATCCGGTTCGCTTTTGGGGTGTTTTTGAGGTGTTTTGGCGTTTCCGTTGCGTTTCGTTGAGTTCCTAATGGGTTTTCTGGTGGTTGGGAGTGGACTTTGGGATTTGGAGAACATCAGGCAGGTTTAGGGGGACTTTTGGAGTGGAACTATTGTATTTGGGGTTTGGTTCTGTTTTTTGGGGTGATGCAGTTCTTTTTTGGGGTGTTTTTGACGTGTTTTGGGGTCTCCAATGGGTTATAGTTGGGTTCTTGTTGGTCATCATGGTGGAAAAGTGTAAATTGTGGGTTTTGGAGAACATCAGGTAGGTTTAGGGGGACTTTTGGGGCAGAGTCATGTTTTTGGGGGTTTTCTTCTGTTTTTTGGTGTTGTCCCGTTCTTTTTTGGGAAGTTTTTGAGGTGTTTGTGGTTCTCCGTTGGGTTTTGTTGGGTTCTCGTTGGTCATCATGGTGGAAAATGGTAAATTGTGTGTTTTGGAGAACATAGGTGAGTTTAAGTTTTTTTTTGGTGGTGAATCTATGGTTTTGGGGGATTTCTTCTGTTTTTTAGGGTTTTCTTCTGGTTTTGGGGTGGTCCCGTGTTTTTTGGGGGTGTTCTTGACGTGTTTTGGGTTCTCCGTTGGGTTTTGTTGGGTTCTCGTTGGTCGTTAAGGTAAATGGGAGTGGATTCTGAGTTTTGAAGAAGATCAGGTGAGTTGAGGGTGGTTTTGGGGGGAAATTCATAGTTTTCGTTGTTTTTTTCTTCTGATCCAGTTCTTTTTTGGGGTGTTTTTGAGGTGTTTTGGGGTTTCCGTTGTGTTTCATTGAGTTCCTAATGGGTTTTCTGGTGGTTGGGAGTGGACTTTGGGATTTGGAGCACATCAGGTAGGTTTAGGGTGGTTTTGGGATTGGATCCGTGCTTTTGGGGGATTTCTTCCAGTTTTGGGGTGACGCCGTTCTTGTTTGGGGTGTTTTTGACGTGTTTTGGGGTGTCCGTTGGGTTTTGTTGGGTTTCCATTGGGTTTTCTGGTGGTTGGGAGTGGATTGTAGATTTAGGAGAACATCAGGTAGGTTTAAGGGTTATTTGGGGGTTAAATCCCGTTTTTTCTTCTGATCCTGTTCGCTTTTGGGGTGTTTTTGAGGTGTTTTGGCGTTTCCGTTGCGTTTCGTTGAGTTCCTAATGGGTTTTCTGGTGGTTGGGAGTGGACTTTGGGATTTGGAGAACATCAGGCAGGTTTAGGGGGACTTTTGGAGTGGAACTATTGTATTTGGGGTTTGGTTCTGTTTTTTGGGGTGATGCAGTTCTTTTTTGGGGTGTTTTTGACGTGTTTTGGGGTCTCCAATGGGTTATAGTTGGGTTCTTGTTGGTCATCATGGTGGAAAAGTGTAAATTGTGGGTTTTGGAGAACATCAGGTAGGTTTAGGGGGACTTTTGGGGCAGAGTCATGTTTTTGGGGGTTTTCTTCTGTTTTTTGGTGTTGTCCCGTTCTTTTTGGGGAAGTTTTTGAGGTGTTTGTGGTTCTCCGTTGGGTTTTGTTGGGTTCTCGTTGGTCATCATGGTGGAAAATGGTAAATTGTGTGTTTTGGAGAACATAGGTGAGTTTAAGTTTTTTTTTTTTGGTGAATCTATGGTTTTGGGGGATTTCTTCTGTTTTTTAGGGTTTTCTTCTGGTTTTGGGGTGGTCCCGTGTTTTTTGGGGGTGTTCTTGACGTGTTTTGGGTTCTCCGTTGGGTTTTGTTGGGTTCTCGTTGGTCGTTAAGGTAAATGGGAGTGGATTCTGAGTTTTGAAGAAGATCAGGTGAGTTGAGGGTGGTTTTGGGGGGAAATTCATAGTTTTCGTTGTTTTTTTCTTCTGATCCAGTTCTTTTTTGGGGTGTTTTTGAGGTGTTTTGGGGTTTCCGTTGTGTTTCATTGAGTTCCTAATGGGTTTTCTGGTGGTTGGGAGTGGACTTTGGGATTTGGAGCACATCAGGTAGGTTTAGGGTGGTTTTGGGATTGGATCCGTGCTTTTGGGGGATTTCTTCCAGTTTTGGGGTGACGCCGTTCTTGTTTGGGGTGTTTTTGACGTGTTTTGGGGTGTCCGTTGGGTTTTGTTGGGTTTCCATTGGGTTTTCTGGTGGTTGGGAGTGGATTGTAGATTTAGGAGAACATCAGGTAGGTTTAAGGGTTATTTGGGGGTTAAATCCCGTTTTTTCTTCTGATCCTGTTCGCTTTTGGGGTGTTTTTGAGGTGTTTTGGCGTTTCCGTTGCGTTTCGTTGAGTTCCTAATGGGTTTTCTGGTGGTTGGGAGTGGACTTTGGGATTTGGAGCACATCAGGTAGGTTTAGGGGGACTTTTGGAGTGGAACTATTGTATTTGGGGTTTGGTTCTGTTTTTTGGGGTGATGCAGTTCTTTCTTGGGGTGTTTTTGACGTGTTTTGGGGTCTCCGATGGGTTTTAGTTGGGTTCTTGTTGGTCATCATGGTGGAAAAGTGTAAATTGTGGGTTTTGGAGAACATCAGGTAGGTTTAGGGGGACTTTTGGGGCAGAGTCATGTTTTTGGGGGTTTTCTTCTGTTTTTTGGTGTTGTCCCGTTCTTTTTTGGGAAGTTTTTGAGGTGTTTGTGGTTCTCCGTTGGGTTTTGTTGGGTTCTCGTTGGTCATCATGGTGGAAAATGGTAAATTGTGTGTTTTGGAGAACATAGGTGAGTTTAAGTTTTTTTTTGGTGGTGAATCTATGGTTTTGGGGGATTTCTTCTGTTTTTTAGGGTTTTCTTCTGGTTTTGGGGTGGTCCCGTGTTTTTTGGGGGTGTTCTTGACGTGTTTTGGGTTCTCCGTTGGGTTTTGTTGGGTTCTCGTTGGTCGTTAAGGTAAATGGGAGTGGATTCTGAGTTTTGGAGAAGATCAGGTGAGTTGAGGGTGGTTTTGGGGGGAAATTCATAGTTTTCGTTGTTTTTTTCTTCTGATCCAGTTCTTTTTTGGGGTGTTTTTGAGGTGTTTTGGGGTTTCCGTTGTGTTTCGTTGAGTTCCTAATGGGTTTTCTGGTGGTTGGGAGTGGACTTTGGGATTTGGAGCACATCAGGTAGGTTTAGGGTGGTTTTGGGATTGGATCCGTGCTTTTGGGGGATTTCTTCCAGTTTTGGGGGTGATGCCGTTCTTGTTTGGGGTGTTTTTGACGTGTTTTGGGGTGTCCGTTGGGTTTTGTTGGGTTTCCATTGGGTTTTCTGGTGGTTGGGAGTGGATTGTAGATTTAGGAGAACATCACGTAGGTTTAAGGGTTATTTGGGGGTTAAATCCCGTTTTTTCTTCTGATCCGGTTCGCTTTTGGGGTGTTTTTGAGGTGTTTTGGCGTTTCCGTTGTGTTTCGTTGAGTTCCTAATGGGTTTTCTGGTGGTTGGGAGTGGACTTTGGGATTTGGAGAACATCAGGTAGGTTTAGGGGGACTTTTGGAGTGGAACTATTGTATTTGGGGTTTGGTTCTGTTTTTTGGGGTGATGCAGTTCTTTTTTGGGGTGTTTTTGACGTGTTTTGGGGTCTCCGATGGGTTATAGTTGGGTTCTTGTTGGTCATCATGGTGGAAAAGTGTAAATTGTGGGTTTTGGAGAACATCAGGTAGGTTTAGGGGGACTTTTGGGGCAGAGTCATGTTTTTGGGGGTTTTCTTCTGTTTTTTGGTGTTGTCCCGTTCTTTTTGGGGAAGTTTTTGAGGTGTTTGGGGTTCTCCGTTGGGTTTTGTTGGGTTCTCGTTGGTCATCATGGTGGAAAATGGTAAATTGTGTGTTTTGGAGAACATAGGTGAGTTTAAGTTTTTTTTTGGTGGTGAATCTATGGTTTTGGGGGATTTCTTCTGTTTTTTAGGGTTTTCTTCTGGTTTTGGGGTGGTCCTGTGTTTTTTGGGGGTGTTCTTGACGTGTTTTGGGTTCTCCGTTGGGTTTTGTTGGGTTCTCGTTGGTTGTTAAGGTAAATGGGAGTGGATTCTGAGTTTTGGAGAAGATCAGGTGAGTTGAGGGTGGTTTTGGGGGGAAATTCATAGTTTTCGTTGTTTTTTTCTTCTGATCCAGTTCTTTTTTGGGGTGTTTTTGAGGTGTTTTGGGGTTTCCGTTGTGTTTCGTTGAGTTCCTAATGGGTTTTCTGGTGGTTGGGAGTGGACTTTGGGATTTGGAGTACATCAGGTAGGTTTAGGGTGGTTTTGGGATTGGATCCGTGCTTTTGGGGGATTTTCTTCCAGTTTTGGGGGTGATGCCGTTCTTGTTTGGGGTGTTTTTGACGTGTTTTGGGGTGTCCGTTGGGTTTTGTTGGGTTTCCATTGGGTTTTCTGGTGGTTGGGAGTGGATTGTAGATTTAGGAGAACATCAGGTAGGTTTAAGGGTTATTTGGGGGTTAAATCCCGTTTTTTCTTCTGATCCGGTTCGCTTTTGGGGTGTTTTTGAGGTGTTTTGGCGTTTCCGTTGCGTTTCGTTGAGTTCCTAATGGGTTTTCTGGTGGTTGGGAGTGGACTTTGGGATTTGGAGAACATCAGGTAGGTTTAGGGGGACTTTTGGAGTGGAACTATTGTATTTGGGGTTTGGTTCTGTTTTTTGGGGTGATGCAGTTCTTTTTTGGGGTGTTTTTGACGTGTTTTGTGGTCTCCGATGGGTTTTAGTTGGGTTCTTGTTGGTCATCATGGTGGAAAAGTGTAAATTGTGGGTTTTGGAGAACATCAGGTAGGTTTAGGGGGACTTTTGGGGCAGAGTCATGTTTTTTGGGGTTTTCTTCTGTTTTTTGGTGTTGTCCCGTTCTTTTTTGGGAAGTTTTTGAGGTGTTTGGGGTTCTCCGTTGGGTTTTGTTGGGTTCTCGTTGGTCATCATGGTGGAAAATGGTAAATTGTGTGTTTTGGAGAACATAGGTGAGTTTAAGTTTTTTTTTGGTGGTGAATCTATGGTTTTGGGGGATTTCTTCTGTTTTTTAGGGTTTTCTTCTGGTTTTGGGGTGGTCCCGTGTTTTTTGGGGGTGTTCTTGACGTGTTTTGGGTTCTCCGTTGGGTTTTGTTGGGTTCTCGTTGGTCGTTAAGGTAAATGGGAGTGGATTCTGAGTTTTGGAGAAGATCAGGTGAGTTGAGGGTGGTTTTGGGGGGAAATTCATAGTTTTCGTTGTTTTTTTCTTCTGATCCAGTTCTTTTTTGGGGTGTTTTTGAGGTGTTTTGGGGTTTCCGTTGTGTTTCGTTGAGTTCCTAATGGGTTTTCTGGTGGTTGGGAGTGGACTTTGGGATTTGGAGTACATCAGGTAGGTTTAGGGTGGTTTTGGGATTGGATCCGTGCTTTTGGGGGATTTTCTTCCAGTTTTGGGGGTGATGCCGTTCTTGTTTGGGGTGTTTTTGACGTGTTTTGGGGTGTCCGTTGGGTTTTGTTGGGTTTCCATTGGGTTTTCTGGTGGTTGGGAGTGGATTGTAGATTTAGGAGAACATCAGGTAGGTTTAAGGGTTATTTGGGGGTTAAATCCCGTTTTTTCTTCTGATCCGGTTCGCTTTTGGGGTGTTTTTGAGGTGTTTTGGCGTTTCCGTTGCGTTTCGTTGAGTTCCTAATGGGTTTTCTGGTGGTTGGGAGTGGACTTTGGGATTTGGAGAACATCAGGTAGGTTTAGGGGGACTTTTGGAGTGGAACTATTGTATTTGGGGTTTGGTTCTGTTTTTTGGGGTGATGCAGTTCTTTTTTGGGGTGTTTTTGACGTGTTTTGTGGTCTCCGATGGGTTTTAGTTGGGTTCTTGTTGGTCATCATGGTGGAAAAGTGTAAATTGTGGGTTTTGGAGAACATCAGGTAGGTTTAGGGGGACTTTTGGGGCAGAGTCATGTTTTTGGGGGTTTTCTTCTGTTTTTTGGTGTTGTCCCGTTCTTTTTTGGGAAGTTTTTGAGGTGTTTGTGGTTCTCCGTTGGGTTTTGTTGGGTTCTCGTTGGTCATCATGGTGGAAAATGGTAAATTGTGTGTTTTGGAGAACATAGGTGAGTTTAAGTTTTTTTTTGGTGGTGAATCTATGGTTTTGGGGGATTTCTTCTGTTTTTTAGGGTTTTCTTCTGGTTTTGGGGTGGTCCCGTGTTTTTTGGGGGTGTTCTTGACGTGTTTTGGGTTCTCCGTTGGGTTTTGTTGGGTTCTCGTTGGTCGTTAAGGTAAATGGGAGTGGATTCTGAGTTTTGGAGAAGATCAGGTGAGTTGAGGGTGGTTTTGGGGGGAAATTCATAGTTTTCGTTGTTTTTTTCTTCTGATCCAGTTCTTTTTTGGGGTGTTTTTGAGGTGTTTTGGGGTTTCCGTTGTGTTTCGTTGAGTTCCTAATGGGTTTTCTGGTGGTTGGGAGTGGACTTTGGGATTTGGAGCACATCAGGTAGGTTTAGGGTGGTTTTGGGATTGGATCCGTGCTTTTGGGGGATTTCTTCCAGTTTTGGGGGTGATGCCGTTCTTGTTTGGGGTGTTTTTGACGTGTTTTGGGGTGTCCGTTGGGTTTTGTTGGGTTTCCATTGGGTTTTCTGGTGGTTGGGAGTGGATTGTAGATTTAGGAGAACATCAGGTAGGTTTAAGGGTTATTTGGGGGTTAAATCCCGTTTTTTCTTCTGATCCTGTTCGCTTTTGGGGTGTTTTTGAGGTGTTTTGGCGTTTCCGTTGCGTTTCGTTGAGTTCCTAATGGGTTTTCTGGTGGTTGGGAGTGGACTTTGGGATTTGGAGAACATCAGGCAGGTTTAGGGGGACTTTTGGAGTGGAACTATTGTATTTGGGGTTTGGTTCTGTTTTTTGGGGTGATGCAGTTCTTTTTTGGGGTGTTTTTGACGTGTTTTGTGGTCTCCGATGGGTTTTAGTTGGGTTCTTGTTGGTCATCATGGTGGAAAAGTGTAAATTGTGGGTTTTGGAGAACATCAGGTAGGTTTAGGGGGACTTTTGGGGCAGAGTCATGTTTTTGGGGGTTTTCTTCTGTTTTTTGGTGTTGTCCCGTTCTTTTTGGGGAAGTTTTTGAGGTGTTTGGGGTTCTCCGTTGGGTTTTGTTGGGTTCTCGTTGGTCATCATGGTGGAAAATGGTAAATTGTGTGTTTTGGAGAACATAGGTGAGTTTAAGTTTTTTTTTGGTGGTGAATCTATGGTTTTGGGGGATTTCTTCTGTTTTTTAGGGTTTTCTTCTGGTTTTGGGGTGGTCCCGTGTTTTTTGGGGGTGTTCTTGACGTGTTTTGGGTTCTCCGTTGGGTTTTGTTGGGTTCTCGTTGGTCGTTAAGGTAAATGGGAGTGGATTCTGAGTTTTGGAGAAGATCAGGTGAGTTGAGGGTGGTTTTGGGGGGAAATTCATAGTTTTCGTTGTTTTTTTCTTCTGATCCAGTTCTTTTTTGGGGTGTTTTTGAGGTGTTTTGGGGTTTCCGTTGTGTTTCGTTGAGTTCCTAATGGGTTTTCTGGTGGTTGGGAGTGGACTTTGGGATTTGGAGCACATCAGGTAGGTTTAGGGTGGTTTTGGGATTGGATCCGTGCTTTTGGGGGATTTCTTCCAGTTTTGGGGGTGATGCCGTTCTTGTTTGGGGTGTTTTTGACGTGTTTTGGGGTGTCCGTTGGGTTTTGTTGGGTTTCCATTGGGTTTTCTGGTGGTTGGGAGTGGATTGTAGATTTAGGAGAACATCAGGTAGGTTTAAGGGTTATTTGGGGGTTAAATCCCGTTTTTTCTTCTGATCCGGTTCGCTTTTGGGGTGTTTTTGAGGTGTTTTGGCGTTTCCGTTGCGTTTCGTTGAGTTCCTAATGGGTTTTCTGGTGGTTGGGAGTGGACTTTGGGATTTGGAGAACATCAGGTAGGTTTAGGGGGACTTTTGGAGTAGAACTATTGTATTTGGGGTTTGGTTCTGTTTTTTGGGGTGATGCAGTTCTTTTTTGGGGTGTTTTTGACGTGTTTTGTGGTCTCCGATGGGTTTTAGTTGGGTTCTTGTTGGTCATCATGGTGGAAAAGTGTAAATTGTGGGTTTTGGAGAACATCAGGTAGGTTTAGGGGGACTTTTGGGGCAGAGTCATGTTTTTGGGGGTTTTCTTCTGTTTTTTGGTGTTGTCCCGTTCTTTTTTGGGAAGTTTTTGAGGTGTTTGTGGTTCTCCGTTGGGTTTTGTTGGGTTCTCGTTGGTCATCATGGTGGAAAATGGTAAATTGTGTGTTTTGGAGAACATAGGTGAGTTTAAGTTTTTTTTTGGTGGTGAATCTATGGTTTTGGGGGATTTCTTCTGTTTTTTAGGGTTTTCTTCTGGTTTTGGGGTGGTCCCGTGTTTTTTGGGGGTGTTCTTGACGTGTTTTGGGTTCTCCGTTGGGTTTTGTTGGGTTCTCGTTGGTCGTTAAGGTAAATGGGAGTGGATTCTGAGTTTTGGAGAAGATCAGGTGAGTTGAGGGTGGTTTTGGGGGGAAATTCATAGTTTTCGTTGTTTTTTTCTTCTGATCCAGTTCTTTTTTGGGGTGTTTTTGAGGTGTTTTGGGGTTTCCGTTGTGTTTCGTTGAGTTCCTAATGGGTTTTCTGGTGGTTGGGAGTGGACTTTGGGATTTGGAGTACATCAGGTAGGTTTAGGGTGGTTTTGGGATTGGATCCGTGCTTTTGGGGGATTTTCTTCCAGTTTTGGGGGTGATGCCGTTCTTGTTTGGGGTGTTTTTGACGTGTTTTGGGGTGTCCGTTGGGTTTTGTTGGGTTTCCATTGGGTTTTCTGGTGGTTGGGAGTGGATTGTAGATTTAGGAGAACATCAGGTAGGTTTAAGGGTTATTTGGGGGTTAAATCCCGTTTTTTCTTCTGATCCGGTTCGCTTTTGGGGTGTTTTTGAGGTGTTTTGGCGTTTCCGTTGCGTTTCGTTGAGTTCCTAATGGGTTTTCTGGTGGTTGGGAGTGGACTTTGGGATTTGGAGAACATCAGGTAGGTTTAGGGGGACTTTTGGAGTGGAACTATTGTATTTGGGGTTTGGTTCTGTTTTTTGGGGTGATGCAGTTCTTTTTTGGGGTGTTTTTGACGTGTTTTGGGGTCTCCGATGGGTTATAGTTGGGTTCTTGTTGGTCATCATGGTGGAAAAGTGTAAATTGTGGGTTTTGGAGAACATCAGGTAGGTTTAGGGGGACTTTTGGGGCAGAGTCATGTTTTTGGGGGTTTTCTTCTGTTTTTTGGTGTTGTCCCGTTCTTTTTTGGGAAGTTTTTGAGGTGTTTGTGGTTCTCCGTTGGGTTTTGTTGGGTTCTCGTTGGTCATCATGGTGGAAAATGGTAAATTGTGTGTTTTGGAGAACATAGGTGAGTTTAAGTTTTTTTTTGGTGGTGAATCTATGGTTTTGGGGGATTTCTTCTGGTTTTTAGGGTTTTCTTCTGGTTTTGGGGTGGTCCCGTGTTTTTTGGGGGTGTTCTTGACGTGTTTTGGGTTCTCCGTTGGGTTTTGTTGGGTTCTCGTTGGTCGTTAAGGTAAATGGGAGTGGATTCTGAGTTTTGGAGAAGATCAGGTGAGTTGAGGGTGGTTTTGGGGGGAAATTCATAGTTTTCGTTGTTTTTTTCTTCTGATCCAGTTCTTTTTTGGGGTGTTTTTGAGGTGTTTTGGGGTTTCCGTTGTGTTTCGTTGAGTTCCTAATGGGTTTTCTGGTGGTTGGGAGTGGACTTTGGGATTTGGAGTACATCAGGTAGGTTTAGGGTGGTTTTGGGATTGGATCCGTGCTTTTGGGGGATTTTCTTCCAGTTTTGGGGGTGATGCCGTTCTTGTTTGGGGTGTTTTTGACGTGTTTTGGGGTGTCCGTTGGGTTTTGTTGGGTTTCCATTGGGTTTTCTGGTGGTTGGGAGTGGATTGTAGATTTAGGAGAACATCAGGTAGGTTTAAGGGTTATTTGGGGGTTAAATCCCGTTTTTTCTTCTGATCCGGTTCGCTTTTGGGGTGTTTTTGAGGTGTTTTGGCGTTTCCGTTGCGTTTCGTTGAGTTCCTAATGGGTTTTCTGGTGGTTGGGAGTGGACTTTGGGATTTGGAGAACATCAGGTAGGTTTAGGGGGACTTTTGGAGTGGAACTATTGTATTTGGGGTTTGGTTCTGTTTTTTGGGGTGATGCAGTTCTTTTTTGGGGTGTTTTTGACGTGTTTTGTGGTCTCCGATGGGTTTTAGTTGGGTTCTTGTTGGTCATCATGGTGGAAAAGTGTAAATTGTGGGTTTTGGAGAACATCAGGTAGGTTTAGGGGGACTTTTGGGGCAGAGTCATGTTTTTGGGGGTTTTCTTCTGTTTTTTGGTGTTGTCCCGTTCTTTTTTGGGAAGTTTTTGAGGTGTTTGGGGTTCTCCGTTGGGTTTTGTTGGGTTCTCGTTGGTCATCATGGTGGAAAATGGTAAATTGTGTGTTTTGGAGAACATAGGTGAGTTTAAGTTTTTTTTTGGTGGTGAATCTATGGTTTTGGGGGATTTCTTCTGTTTTTTAGGGTTTTCTTCTGGTTTTGGGGTGGTCCCGTGTTTTTTGGGGGTGTTCTTGACGTGTTTTGGGTTCTCCGTTGGGTTTTGTTGGGTTCTCGTTGGTCGTTAAGGTAAATGGGAGTGGATTCTGAGTTTTGGAGAAGATCAGGTGAGTTGAGGGTGGTTTTGGGGGGAAATTCATAGTTTTCGTTGTTTTTTTCTTCTGATCCAGTTCTTTTTTGGGGTGTTTTTGAGGTGTTTTGGGGTTTCCGTTGTGTTTCGTTGAGTTCCTAATGGGTTTTCTGGTGGTTGGGAGTGGACTTTGGGATTTGGAGTACATCAGGTAGGTTTAGGGTGGTTTTGGGATTGGATCCGTGCTTTTGGGGGATTTTCTTCCAGTTTTGGGGGTGATGCCGTTCTTGTTTGGGGTGTTTTTGACGTGTTTTGGGGTGTCCGTTGGGTTTTGTTGGGTTTCCATTGGGTTTTCTGGTGGTTGGGAGTGGATTGTAGATTTAGGAGAACATCAGGTAGGTTTAAGGGTTATTTGGGGGTTAAATCCCGTTTTTTCTTCTGATCCGGTTCGCTTTTGGGGTGTTTTTGAGGTGTTTTGGCGTTTCCGTTGCGTTTCGTTGAGTTCCTAATGGGTTTTCTGGTGGTTGGGAGTGGACTTTGGGATTTGGAGCACATCAGGTAGGTTTAGGGGGACTTTTGGAGTGGAACTATTGTATTTGGGGTTTGGTTCTGTTTTTTGGGGTGATGCAGTTCTTTTTTGGGGTGTTTTTGACGTGTTTTGTGGTCTCCGATGGGTTTTAGTTGGGTTCTTGTTGGTCATCATGGTGGAAAAGTGTAAATTGTGGGTTTTGGAGAACATCAGGTAGGTTTAGGGGGACTTTTGGGGCAGAGTCATGTTTTTGGGGGTTTTCTTCTGTTTTTTGGTGTTGTCCCGTTCTTTTTGGGGAAGTTTTTGAGGTGTTTGGGGTTCTCCGTTGGGTTTTGTTGGGTTCTCGTTGGTCATCATGGTGGAAAATGGTAAATTGTGTGTTTTGGAGAACATAGGTGAGTTTAAGTTTTTTTTTGGTGGTGAATCTATGGTTTTGGGGGATTTCTTCTGTTTTTTAGGGTTTTCTTCTGGTTTTGGGGTGGTCCCGTGTTTTTTGGGGGTGTTCTTGACGTGTTTTGGGTTCTCCGTTGGGTTTTGTTGGGTTCTCGTTGGTCGTTAAGGTAAATGGGAGTGGATTCTGAGTTTTGAAGAAGATCAGGTGAGTTGAGGGTGGTTTTGGGGGGAAATTCATAGTTTTCGTTGTTTTTTTCTTCTGATCCAGTTCTTTTTTGGGGTGTTTTTGAGGTGTTTTGGGGTTTCCGTTGTGTTTCGTTGAGTTCCTAATGGGTTTTCTGGTGGTTGGGAGTGGACTTTGGGATTTGGAGCACATCAGGTAGGTTTAGGGTGGTTTTGGGATTGGATCCGTGCTTTTGGGGGATTTCTTCCAGTTTTGGGGGTGATGCCGTTCTTGTTTGGGGTGTTTTTGACGTGTTTTGGGGTGTCCGTTGGGTTTTGTTGGGTTTCCATTGGGTTTTCTGGTGGTTGGGAGTGGATTGTAGATTTAGGAGAACATCAGGTAGGTTTAAGGGTTATTTGGGGGTTAAATCCCGTTTTTTCTTCTGATCCGGTTCGCTTTTGGGGTGTTTTTGAGGTGTTTTGGCGTTTCCGTTGCGTTTCGTTGAGTTCCTAATGGGTTTTCTGGTGGTTGGGAGTGGACTTTGGGATTTGGAGAACATCAGGTAGGTTTAGGGGGACTTTTGGAGTGGAACTATTGTATTTGGGGTTTGGTTCTGTTTTTTGGGGTGATGCAGTTCTTTTTTGGGGTGTTTTTGACGTGTTTTGTGGTCTCCGATGGGTTTTAGTTGGGTTCTTGTTGGTCATCATGGTGGAAAAGTGTAAATTGTGGGTTTTGGAGAACATCAGGTAGGTTTAGGGGGACTTTTGGGGCAGAGTCATGTTTTTGGGGGTTTTCTTCTGTTTTTTGGTGTTGTCCCGTTCTTTTTGGGGAAGTTTTTGAGGTGTTTGGGGTTCTCCGTTGGGTTTTGTTGGGTTCTCGTTGGTCATCATGGTGGAAAATGGTAAATTGTGTGTTTTGGAGAACATAGGTGAGTTTAAGTTTTTTTTTGGTGGTGAATCTATGGTTTTGGGGGATTTCTTCTGTTTTTTAGGGTTTTCTTCTGGTTTTGGGGTGGTCCCGTGTTTTTTGGGGGTGTTCTTGACGTGTTTTGGGTTCTCCGTTGGGTTTTGTTGGGTTCTCGTTGGTCGTTAAGGTAAATGGGAGTGGATTCTGAGTTTTGGAGAAGATCAGGTGAGTTGAGGGTGGTTTTGGGGGGAAATTCATAGTTTTCGTTGTTTTTTTCTTCTGATCCAGTTCTTTTTTGGGGTGTTTTTGAGGTGTTTTGGGGTTTCCGTTGTGTTTCGTTGAGTTCCTAATGGGTTTTCTGGTGGTTGGGAGTGGACTTTGGGATTTGGAGCACATCAGGTAGGTTTAGGGTGGTTTTGGGATTGGATCCGTGCTTTTGGGGGATTTCTTCCAGTTTTGGGGGTGATGCCGTTCTTGTTTGGGTTGTTTTTGACGTGTTTTGGGGTGTCCGTTGGGTTTTGTTGGGTTTCCATTGGGTTTTCTGGTGGTTGGGAGTGGATTGTAGATTTAGGAGAACATCAGGTAGGTTTAAGGGTTATTTGGGGGTTAAATCCCGTTTTTTCTTCTGATCCGGTTCGCTTTTGGGGTGTTTTTGAGGTGTTTTGGCGTTTCCGTTGCGTTTCGTTGAGTTCCTAATGGGTTTTCTGGTGGTTGGGAGTGGACTTTGGGATTTGGAGCACATCAGGTAGGTTTAGGGGGACTTTTGGAGTGGAACTATTGTATTTGGGGTTTGGTTCTGTTTTTTGGGGTGATGCAGTTCTTTTTTGGGGTGTTTTTGACGTGTTTTGTGGTCTCCGATGGGTTTTAGTTGGGTTCTTGTTGGTCATCATGGTGGAAAAGTGTAAATTGTGGGTTTTGGAGAACATCAGGTAGGTTTAGGGGGACTTTTGGGGCAGAGTCATGTTTTTGGGGGTTTTCTTCTGTTTTTTGGTGTTGTCCCGTTCTTTTTGGGGAAGTTTTTGAGGTGTTTGGGGTTCTCCGTTGGGTTTTGTTGGGTTCTCGTTGGTCATCATGGTGGAAAATGGTAAATTGTGTGTTTTGGAGAACATAGGTGAGTTTAAGTTTTTTTTTGGTGGTGAATCTATGGTTTTGGGGGATTTCTTCTGTTTTTTAGGGTTTTCTTCTGGTTTTGGGGTGGTCCCGTGTTTTTTGGGGGTGTTCTTGACGTGTTTTGGGTTCTCCGTTGGGTTTTGTTGGGTTCTCGTTGGTCGTTAAGGTAAATGGGAGTGGATTCTGAGTTTTGGAGAAGATCAGGTGAGTTGAGGGTGGTTTTGGGGGGAAATTCATAGTTTTCGTTGTTTTTTTCTTCTGATCCAGTTCTTTTTTGGGGTGTTTTTGAGGTGTTTTGGGGTTTCCGTTGTGTTTCGTTGAGTTCCTAATGGGTTTTCTGGTGGTTGGGAGTGGACTTTGGGATTTGGAGTACATCAGGTAGGTTTAGGGTGGTTTTGGGATTGGATCCGTGCTTTTGGGGGATTTTCTTCCAGTTTTGGGGGTGATGCCGTTCTTGTTTGGGGTGTTTTTGACGTGTTTTGGGGTGTCCGTTGGGTTTTGTTGGGTTTCCATTGGGTTTTCTGGTGGTTGGGAGTGGATTGTAGATTTAGGAGAACATCAGGTAGGTTTAAGGGTTATTTGGGGGTTAAATCCCGTTTTTTCTTCTGATCCGGTTCGCTTTTGGGGTGTTTTTGAGGTGTTTTGGCGTTTCCGTTGCGTTTCGTTGAGTTCCTAATGGGTTTTCTGGTGGTTGGGAGTGGACTTTGGGATTTGGAGAACATCAGGTAGGTTTAGGGGGACTTTTGGAGTGGAACTATTGTATTTGGGGTTTGGTTCTGTTTTTTGGGGTGATGCAGTTCTTTTTTGGGGTGTTTTTGACGTGTTTTGTGGTCTCCGATGGGTTTTAGTTGGGTTCTTGTTGGTCATCATGGTGGAAAAGTGTAAATTGTGGGTTTTGGAGAACATCAGGTAGGTTTAGGGGGACTTTTGGGGCAGAGTCATGTTTTTGGGGGTTTTCTTCTGTTTTTTGGTGTTGTCCCGTTCTTTTTGGGGAAGTTTTTGAGGTGTTTGGGGTTCTCCGTTGGGTTTTGTTGGGTTCTCGTTGGTCATCATGGTGGAAAATGGTAAATTTTGTGTTTTGGAGAACATAGGTGAGTTTAAGTTTTTTTTTGGTGGTGAATCTATGGTTTTGGGGGATTTCTTCTGTTTTTTAGGGTTTTCTTCTGGTTTTGGGGTGGTCCCGTGTTTTTTGGGGGTGTTCTTGACGTGTTTTGGGTTCTCCGTTGGGTTTTGTTGGGTTCTCGTTGGTCGTTAAGGTAAATGGGAGTGGATTCTGAGTTTTGGAGAAGATCAGGTGAGTTGAGGGTGGTTTTGGGGGGAAATTCATAGTTTTCGTTGTTTTTTTCTTCTGATCCAGTTCTTTTTTGGGGTGTTTTTGAGGTGTTTTGGGGTTTCCGTTGTGTTTCGTTGAGTTCCTAATGGGTTTTCTGGTGGTTGGGAGTGGACTTTGGGATTTGGAGCACATCAGGTAGGTTTAGGGTGGTTTTGGGATTGGATCCGTGCTTTTGGGGGATTTCTTCCAGTTTTGGGGGTGATGCCGTTCTTGTTTGGGTTGTTTTTGACGTGTTTTGGGGTGTCCGTTGGGTTTTGTTGGGTTTCCATTGGGTTTTCTGGTGGTTGGGAGTGGATTGTAGATTTAGGAGAACATCAGGTAGGTTTAAGGGTTATTTGGGGGTTAAATCCCGTTTTTTCTTCTGATCCGGTTCGCTTTTGGGGTGTTTTTGAGGTGTTTTGGCGTTTCCGTTGCGTTTCGTTGAGTTCCTAATGGGTTTTCTGGTGGTTGGGAGTGGACTTTGGGATTTGGAGAACATCAGGTAGGTTTAGGGGGACTTTTGGAGTGGAACTATTGTATTTGGGGTTTGGTTCTGTTTTTTGGGGTGATGCAGTTCTTTTTTGGGGTGTTTTTGACGTGTTTTGTGGTCTCCGATGGGTTTTAGTTGGGTTCTTGTTGGTCATCATGGTGGAAAAGTGTAAATTGTGGGTTTTGGAGAACATCAGGTAGGTTTAGGGGGACTTTTGGGGCAGAGTCATGTTTTTGGGGGTTTTCTTCTGTTTTTTGGTGTTGTCCCGTTCTTTTTTGGGAAGTTTTTGAGGTGTTTGGGGTTCTCCGTTGGGTTTTGTTGGGTTCTCGTTGGTCATCATGGTGGAAAATGGTAAATTGTGTGTTTTGGAGAACATAGGTGAGTTTAAGTTTTTTTTTGGTGGTGAATCTATGGTTTTGGGGGATTTCTTCTGTTTTTTAGGGTTTTCTTCTGGTTTTGGGGTGGTCCCGTGTTTTTTGGGGGTGTTCTTGACGTGTTTTGGGTTCTCCGTTGGGTTTTGTTGGGTTCTCGTTGGTCGTTAAGGTAAATGGGAGTGGATTCTGAGTTTTGGAGAAGATCAGGTGAGTTGAGGGTGGTTTTGGGGGGAAATTCATAGTTTTCGTTGTTTTTTTCTTCTGATCCAGTTCTTTTTTGGGGTGTTTTTGAGGTGTTTTGGGGTTTCCGTTGTGTTTCGTTGAGTTCCTAATGGGTTTTCT
Source organism: Aythya ferina (assembly GCF_964211825.1). Lineage (NCBI taxonomy): Eukaryota > Metazoa > Chordata > Aves > Anseriformes > Anatidae > Aythya > Aythya ferina. The sequence goes on along the minus strand of NC_140322.1, from coordinate 7,539,249 downwards.
GGTGGTTGGGAGTGGACTTTGGGATTTGGAGCACATCAGGTAGGTTTAGGGTGGTTTTGGGATTGGATCCGTGCTTTTGGGGGATTTCTTCCAGTTTTGGGGGTGATGCCGTTCTTGTTTGGGTTGTTTTTGACGTGTTTTGGGGTGTCCGTTGGGTTTTGTTGGGTTTCCATTGGGTTTTCTGGTGGTTGGGAGTGGATTGTAGATTTAGGAGAACATCAGGTAGGTTTAAGGGTTATTTGGGGGTTAAATCCCGTTTTTTCTTCTGATCCGGTTCGCTTTTGGGGTGTTTTTGAGGTGTTTTGGCGTTTCCGTTGCGTTTCGTTGAGTTCCTAATGGGTTTTCTGGTGGTTGGGAGTGGACTTTGGGATTTGGAGCACATCAGGTAGGTTTAGGGTGGTTTTGGAATTGGATCCTTGGTTTTTGGGGATTTTCTTCCAGTTTTGGGGTTGATGCCATTCTTGTTTGGGGTGTTTTTGACGTGTTTTCGGGTCTCCATTGGGTTTCTGTGGGTTTTCCGTTGGCATCATCTTGGAAAACTGTAAATTGTGGGTTTTGGAGAACATCAGGTTGGTTTATGGGGACTTTTGGGGTGGATTCATGGTATTTGGGCTCTTCTTCTGTTTTTTGGGGTGATCCTGTTCTTTTTTGGGGTGTTTCTGGCGTGTTACGGGGTCTCCGTTGGGTTTTGTTGGGTTCTCATTGGTCATCATGGTGGAAAAGTGTAAATTGTGGGTTTTGGATAACATCAGGTGAGTTTAATTTTTTTTGGGGGGTGAATCTTTGGTTTTTGGGGAATTCTTCTGTTTTCTTTTAGCGTTTTCTTCTGTTTTTGGAGTGGTACCGTTCTTTTTTGGGGTGTTTTTGACATGTTTTGGGGTCTCCGTTGTGTTTTGTTGGGTTCTTGTTGGTCATCATGGTGAAAAAGTGTAAATTGTGAGTTTTGGAGAACATCAGGTAGGTTTAGGGGGACTTTTGTGTTGGATCAATGGCTTTTAGGTTTTTCTTTCGGTTTTGGGGTTGATGCCGTTCTTTTTTGGGGTGTTTTTGACGTGTTTTGCGGTCTCCGTTGTGTTTCGTTGGGTTTTCCATTGTCATCATGTTGGAGAAGTGTAAATTTTGTGTTTTGGAGAACGTTAGGTAGGTTTAGGGTGGTTTTGGCATTGGATCCGTGATTTTGGGGGATTTTCTTTCAGTTTTGGAGGTGATCCCGTTCTTTTTTGGAGTGTTTTTGACGTGTTTTGTGGTCTCCTTTGGGTTTTCGTTTGGTTCATGTTGGTCATCATGGTGGAAAAGGGTAAATTGTGGGTTTTGGGGAACATCAGGTAGGTTTAGGGGGACTTTTGGTGTGGATCTATGGCTTTTGGGGTATTCTTTCGTTTTTAGGGGTTATCCCGTTCTTGTTTTTTTTTTTTTTTTTTTTTTTTTGACTTGTTTTGGGGTCTCCGATGGGTTTCGTTGGGTTTTCCGTGGTCATTATGGTGGAAAAGTTTAAATTGTGGGTTTTGGAGAACATCGGGTAGGTTTAGGGTGGTTTTGGTGTGGATCTATGATTTTGAGGGTTTTTCTTCCAATATTGGGGGTAATCCCTTTCTTTTTTGTTCTTTTTTTGGACGTGTTTTGGTTTCTCCGTCGGGTTTCGTTGGGTTTTCCATGGTCATCATGGTGGAAAAGTGTAAATTGTGTGTTTTGGAGATCATCAGGTAGGTTTATGGGGACTTTTGGGGCAGATTCATGGTTTTTGGGGTTTTCTTCTGTTTTTTCTTCTGATCCATATGTTTTTTGGGGTGTTTTTGACGTGTTTTGGTTTATCCGTTGGGGTTCGTTGGGTTTTCCATGGTCATCATAGTGGAAAAGTGTAAATTGTGGGTTTTGGAGAACATCAGGTAGGTTTTTGGGGCGACTTTTGGGCTGGATTCTTGGTATTTGGGGTTTTCTTCTGTTTTTTTGGGTGTGATCCTATTCATTTTTGGGTTGTTTTTGACGTGTTTTTGTGTCTCCGTTGGGTTTTGTTGGGTTTCGTAGGTCATAATGGTGGAAAAGTTTAAATTGTGGGTTTTGGAGAACATCAGGTAGGTTTAGGGGGACTTTTGTGTTGGATCAATGGCTTTTAGGTTTTTCTTTCGGTTTTGGGGTTGATGCCGTTCTTTTTTGGGGTGTTTTTGACGTGTTTTGCGGTCTCCGTTGTGTTTCGTTGGGTTTTCCATTGTCATCATGTTGGAGAAGTGTAAATTTTGTGTTTTGGAGAACGTTAGGTAGGTTTAGGGTGGTTTTGGCATTGGATCCGTGATTTTGGGGGATTTTCTTTCAGTTTTGGAGGTGATCCCGTTCATTTTTGGGGTGTTTTTGACGTGTTTTGTGGTCTCCTTTGGGTTTTCGTTTGGTTCATGTTGGTCATCATGGTGGAAAAGGGTAAATTGTGGGTTTTGGGGAACATCAGGTAGGTTTAGGGGGACTTTTGGTGTGGATCTATGGCTTTTGGGGTATTCTTTCCTTTTTAGGGGTTATCCCGTTCTTGTTTTTTTTTTTTTTTTTTTTTTTTTTGACTTGTTTTGGGGTCTCTGATGGGTTTCGTTGGGTTCCTAAAGGGTTTTATAGTGGTTGGGAGTGGATTGTACATTTAGGAGAACATCAGGTAGGTTTAAGGGTTTTTTGGGGGTTAAATCACATATTTTCTTCTGATCCGGTTCGCTTTTGGGGTGTTTTTGAGGTGTTTTGGCGTTTCCGTTGCGTTTCGTTGAGTTCCTAATGGGTTTTCTGGTGGTTGGGAGTGGACTTTGGGATTTGGAGAACATCAGGTAGGTTTAGGGTGGTTTTGGGGTGGATCTATGTTTTTGGGGGATTTTCTTCCATTTTTGGGGTGATCCCGTTCTTGTTTGGGGTGTTTTTGACGTGTTTTGGGGTATCCGTTGGGTTTCGTTGGGTTTTCCGTGGTCATTATGGTGGAAAATTTTAAATTGTGGGTTTTGGAGAACATCGGGTAGGTTTAGGGTGGTTTTGGTGTGGATCTATGATTTTGAGGGTTTTTCTTCCAATATTGGGGGTGATCCGTTTCTTTTTTGTTCATTTTTGGACGTGTTTTGGTTTCTCCGTCGGGTTTCGTTGGGTTTTCCGTGGTCATCATGGTGGAAAAGTGTAAATTGTGTGTTTTGGAGATCATCAGGTAGGTTTATGGGGACTTTTGGGGCAGATTCATGGTTTTTGGGGTTTTCTTCTGTTTTTTCTTCTGATCCATATGTTTTTTGGGTTGTTTTTGACGTGTATTGGGGTATCCGTTCGGTTTCGTTGGGTTTTCCATAGCCGTCATAGTGGAAAAGTGTAAATTGTGGGTTTTGGAGAACATCAGGTTGGTTTAGGGGGGACTTTTGGGGTGGATTCATGGTATTTGGGGTTTTCTTCTGTTTTTTTGGGGGGTGATCCTATTCATTTTTGGGTTGTTTTTGACGTGTTTTTGTGTCTCCGTTGGGTTTTGTTGGGTTTCGTAGGTCATAATGGTGGAAAAGTTTAAATTGTGGGTTTTGGAGAACATCAGGTAGGTTTAGTGTGATTTTGGGGTGGATCTATGGTTTTTGGCATTTTCTTTCTTTTTTGAGGTGATCCCGTTCTTTTTTGGGGTGTTTTTGACGTGTTTTGGGGTCTCCGTTGTGTTTCGTAGGTTTTCCATGGTCATCATTGTGGAAAAGGTTAAATTGTGGGTTTTGGAGAACATCAGGTAGGTTTAGGGTGGTTTTGGGGTGGATCTATATTTTTGGGGGTTTTATTTCTTTTGGGTGCTATCCCGTTCTTGCTTTGCGTGTTTTTGACTTGTTTTGGGGTCTCTGTTGGGTTTCGTTGGGTTCTTGTTGGTCATCATGTTGGAAAAAGTGTAAATTGTGGGTTTTGGAGAACTTCAGGTAGGTTTAGGGGGACTTTTGTGTTGGATCAATGGCTTTTAGGTTTTTCTTTCGGTTTTGGGGTTGATGCCGTTCTTTTTTGGGGTGTTTTTGACGTGTTTTGCGGTCTCCGTTGTGTTTCGTTGGGTTTTCCATTGTCATCATGTTGGAGAAGTGTAAATTTTGTGTTTTGGAGAACGTTAGGTAGGTTTAGGGTGTTTTTGGGATTGGATCCGTGATTTTGGGGGATTTTCTTTCAGTATTGGAGGTGATCCCGTTCATTTTTGGGGTGTTTTTGACGTGTTTTGTGGTCTCCTTTGGGTTTTCGTTTGGTTCATGTTGGTCATCATGGTGGAAAAGGGTAAATTGTGGGTTTTGGAGAACACCAGGAAGGTTTAGGGTGGTTTGGGGATTGGATCCGTGCTTTTTGGGGATTTTCTTCCAGTTTTGGGGGTGATTCCGTTCTTGTCTGGGGTGTTTTTGACGTGTTTTGGGGTCTCCGTTGGGTTTCGTTGGGTTTTCCGTGGTCATCATGGTGGAAAAATGTAAATTATGTGTTTTGGAGAACATCAGGTTGGTTTATGGGGACTTTTGGGGAAGATTCATGGTTTTTGGGGTTTTCTTCTTTTTTTTCTTCTGATCCATATGTTTTTTGGGGTGTTTTTGATGTGTTTTGGGTTCTCCGTTGGGTTTCGTTGGGTTTTCCGTTGGCATCATGGTGGAAAAGTGTAAATTGTGGGTTTTGGATAACTTCAGGTAGGTTTAGGGGGACTTTTGGGGTGGATTCATGGTATTTGGGCTCTTCTTCTGTTTTTTGGGGTGATCCTGTTCTTTTTTGGGGTGTTTCTGGCGTGTTATGGGGTCTCCGTTGGGTTTTGTTGGTTTCCTGTTGGTCATCATGGTGGAAAAGTGTAAATTGTGGGTTTTGGATAACATCAGGTGAGTTTAAGTTTTTTTGGGGGGTGAATCTTTGGTTTTTGGGGAATTCTTCTGTTTTCTTTTAGCGTTTTCTTCTGTTTTTGGAGTGGTACCGTTCTTTTTTGGGGTGTTTTTGACATGTTTTGGGGTCTCCGTTGTGTTTTGTTGGGTTCTTGTTGGTCATCATGGTGAAAAAGTGTAAATTGTGAGTTTTGGAGAACATCAGGTAGGTTTAGGGGGACTTTTGTGTTGGATCAATGGCTTTTAGGTTTTTCTATCGGTTTTGGGGTTGATGCCGTTCTTTTTTGGGGTGTTTTTGACGTGTTTTGCGGTCTCCGTTGTGTTTCGTTGGGTTTTCCATTGTCATCATGTTGGAGAAGTGTAAATTTTGTGTTTTGGAGAACGTTAGGTAGGTTTAGGGTGGTTTTGGGATTGGATCCGTGATTTTGGGGGATTTTCTTTCAGTTTTGGAGGTGATCCCGTTCTTTTTTGGAGTGTTTTTGACGTGTTTTGTGGTCTCCTTTGGGTTTTCGTTTGGTTCATGTTGGTCATCATGGTGGAAAAGGGTAAATTGTGGGTTTTGGGGAACATCAGGTAGGTTTAGGGGGACTTTTGGTGTGGATCTATGGTTTTTGGGGTATTCTTTCCTTTTTAGGGGTTATCCCGTTCTTGTTTTGTTTTTTTTTTTTTTTTTTTTTAACTTGTTTTGGGGTCTCCGATGGGTTTCGTTGGGTTCCTAAAGGGTTTTATAGTGGTTGGGAGTGGATTGTACATTTAGGAGAACATCAGGTAGGTTTAAGGTTTTTTTGGGGGTTAAATCACATATTTTCTTCTGATCCGGTTCGCTTTTGTGGTGTTTTTGAGGTATTTTGGCGTTTCCGTTGCGTTTCGTTGAGTTCCTAATGGGTTTTATGGTGGTTAGGAGTGGACTTTGGGATTTGGAGAACATCAGGTAGGTTTCGGGTGGTTTTGGGATTGGATCCGCGCTTTTTGGGGATTTTCTTCCAGTTTTGGGGGTGATGCCGTTCTTGTTTGGGGTGTTTTTGATGTGTTTTGGGTTCTCCGTTGGGTTTTAGTTGGGTTCTTGTTGGTCATCGTGGTGAAAAAGTGTAAATTGTGCGTTTTGGGGAACTTCAGGTAGGTTTAGGGGGATTTTTGGTGTGGATCTATGGCTTTTGGTGTTTTCTTTCGTTTTTGGGGTTGAACCAGTTCTTTTTTTGGGGTGTTTTTGACGTTTTTGTGGTCTTTGTTGGGTCTTGTTGGGTTCTCATTGGCCGTTATGGTAAATGGGAGTGGATTGTGGGTTTTGAAGAAGATCAGGTGAGTTTAAGGTGGTTTTGGGGGGAAATTCATAGTTTTGTTTTTTTTTTTTTCTTCTGATCCTGTTCTTTTTTGGGGTGTTTTTGAGGTGTTTTGGGGTTTCCGTTGCGTTTCATTGAGTTCCTAATGGGTTTTCTGGTGGTTGGGAGTGTACTTTGGGATTTGGAGAACATCAGGTAGGTTTCGGGTGGTTTTGGGATTGGATCCGTGCTTTTTGGGGATTTTCTTCCAGTTTTGGGGGTGATGCCGTTCTTGTTTGGGGTGTTTTTGATGTGTTTTGGGGTCTCCGTTGGGTTTTGTTGGGTTCTTGTTGGTCATCATGGTGAAAAAGTGTAAAATGTGGGTTTTGGAGAAGATCAGGTAGATTTAGGCGGACTTTTGGTGTGGATCTATAGCTTTTGTTGTTTTCTTTCGTTTTTGGGGTTGAACCAGTTCTTTTTTTGGGGTGTTTTTGACGTTTTTGTGGTCTTTGTTGGGTCTTGTTGGGTTCTCATTGGCCGTTATGGTAAATGGGAGTGGATTGTGGGTTTTGAAGAAGATCAGGTGAGTTTAAGGTGGTTTTGGGGGGAAATTCATAGTTTTGTTTTTTTTTTTTCTTCTAATCCTGTTCTTTTTTGGGGTGTTTTTGAGGTGTTTTGGGGTTTCCCTTGCGTTTCGTTGAGTTCCTAATGGGTCTTATGGTGGTTGGGAGTGGACTTTGGGATTTGGAGAACATCAGGTAGGTTTAGGGGGACTTTTGGGGCAGAGTCATGTTTTTTGGTGTTTTCTTCTGTTTTTTGGTGTTGTCCCGTTCTTTTTTCGGAAGATTTTGAGGTGTTTGGGGTTCTCCGTTGGGTTTTAGTTGGGTTCTTGTTGGTCATCATGGTGGAAAAGTGTAAATTGTGGGTTTTGGAGGACATCACGTAGGTTTAGGGGGACTTTTGGGGCAGAGTCATGTTTTTTGGCGTTTTCTTCTGTTTTTTGGTGTTGTCCCGTTCTTTTTTGGGAAGTTTTTGAGGTGTTTGGGGTTCTCCGTTGGGTTTTGTTGGGTTCTCGTTGGTCATCATGGTGGAAAATGGAAAATTGTGGGTTTTGGAGAACATAGGTGAGTTTAAGTCTTTTTTTGGCGTTGAGTCTATGGTTTTGGGGGATTTCTTCTGTTTTTTAGGGTTTTCTTCTGGTTTTGGGGTGGTCCCGTTTTTTGGGGGGATGTTCTTGACGTGTTTTGGGGTCTCCGTTGGGTTTTGTTGGGTTCTCGTTGGTCGTTAAGGTAAATAGATGTTGATTGTGGCTTTTGAAGAAGATTAGGTGAGTTTAGGGTGGTTTTGGGGGGAAATTCATAGTTTTGGTTTTTTTTTCTTCTGATCCTGTTCTTTTTTGGGGTGTTTTTGAGGTGTTTTGGGGTTTCCGTTGCGTTTCGTTGAGTTCCTAATGGGTTTTATGGTGGTTGGGAGTGGACTTTGGGATTTGGAGAACATCAGGTAGGTTTAGGGTGGTTTTGGGATTGGATCCGTGCTTTTTGGGGATTTTCTTCCAGTTTTGGGGGTGATGCCGTTCTTGTTTGGGGTGTTTTTGACGTGTTTTGGGTTCTCCGTTGGGTTTTAGTTGGGTTCTTGTTGGTCATCGTGGTGGAAAAGTGTAAATTGTGGGTTTTGGAGGACATCACGTAGGTTTAGGGGAACTTTTGGGGCATAGTCATGTTTTTTGGCGTTTTCTTCTGTTTTTTGGTGTTGTCCCGTTCTTTTTTGGGAAGTTTTTGAGGTGTTTGTGGTTCTCCGTTGGGTTTTGTTGGGTTCTCGTTGGTCATCATGGTGGAAAAGTGTAAATTGTGGGTTTTGGAGGACATCACGTAGGTTTAGGGGGACTTTTGGGGCAGAGTCATGTTTTTTGGCGTTTTCTACTGTTTTTTGGTGTTGTCCCGTTCTTTTTTGGGAAGTTTTTGAGGTGTTTGGGGTTCTCCGTTGGGTTTTGTTGGGTTCTCGTTGGTCATCATGGTGGAAAATGGAAAATTGTGGGTTTTGGAGAACATAGGTGAGTTTAAGTCTTTTTTTGGCGTTGAGTCTATGGTTTTGGGGGATTTCTTCTGTTTTTTAGGGTTTTCTTCTGGTTTTGGGGTGGTCCCGTTTTTTGGGGGGATGTTCTTGACGTGTTTTGGGGTCTCCGTTGGGTTTTGTTTTGTTCTCGTTGGTCGTTAAGGTAAATAGATGTTGATTGTGGCTTTTGAAGAAGATTAGGTGAGTTTAGGGTGGTTTTGGGGGGAAATTCATAGTTTTGGGTTTTTTTTCTTCTGATCCAGTTCTTTTTTGGGGTGTTTTTGAGGTGTTTTGGGGTTTCCCTTGCGTTTCGTTGAGTTCCTAATGGGTTTTCTGGTGGTTGGGAGTGGACTTTGGGATTTGGAGAACATCAGGTAGGTTTAGGGTGGTTTTGGGATTGGATCCGTGCTTTTTGGGGATTTTCTTCCAGTTTTGGGGGTGATGCCGTTCTTGTTTGGGGTGTTTCTGACGTGTTTTGGGTTCTCCGTTGGGTTTTAGTTGGGTTCTTGTTGGTCATCGTGGTGGAAAAGTGTAAATTGTGGGTTTTGGAGGACATCACGTAGGTTTAGGGGGACTTTTGGGGCAGAGTCATGTTTTTTGGCGTTTTCTTCTGTTTTTTGGTGTTGTCCCGTTCTTTTTTGGGAAGTTTTTGAGGTGTTTGGGGTTCTCCGTTGGGTTTTGTTGGGTTCTCGTTGGTCATCATGGTGGAAAATGGAAAATTGTGGGTTTTGGAGAACATAGGTGAGTTTAAGTCTTTTTTTGGCGTTGAGTCTATGGTTTTGGGGGATTTCTTCTGTTTTTTAGGGTTTTCTTCTGGTTTTGGGTTGGTCCCGTTTTTTGGGGGGATGTTCTTGACGTGTTTTGGGGTCTCCGTTGGGTTTTGTTGGGTTCTCGTTGGTCGTTAAGGTAAATAGATGTTGATTGTGGCTTTTGAAGAAGATTAGGTGAGTTTAGGGTGGTTTTGGGGGGAAATTCATAGTTTTGGTTTTTTTTTCTTCTGATCCTGTTCTTTTTTGGGGTGTTTTTGAGGTGTTTTGGGGTTTCCGTTGCGTTTCGTTGAGTTCCTAATGGGTTTTCTGGTGGTTGGGAGTGGACTTTGGGATTTGGAGAACATCAGGTAGGTTTAGGGTGGTTTTGGGATTGGATCCGTGCTTTTTGGGGATTTTCTTCCAGTTTTGGGGGTGATGCCGTTCTTGTTTGGGGTGTTTTTGACGTGTTTTGGGTTCTCCGTTGGGTTTTAGTTGGGTTCTTGTTGGTCATCGTGGTGGAAAAGTGTAAATTGTGGGTTTTGGAGGACATCACGTAGGTTTAGGGGGACTTTTGGGGCAGAGTCATGTTTTTTGGCGTTTTCTTCTGTTTTTTGGTGTTGTCCCGTTCTTTTTTGGGAAGTTTTTGAGGTGTTTGGGGTTCTCCGTTGGGTTTTGTTGGGTTCTCGTTGGTCATCATGGTGGAAAATGGAAAATTGTGGGTTTTGGAGAACATAGGTGAGTTTAAGTCTTTTTTTGGCGTTGAGTCTATGGTTTTGGGGGATTTCTTCTGTTTTTTAGGGTTTTCTTCTGGTTTTGGGGTGGTCCCGTTTTTTGGGGGGATGTTCTTGACGTGTTTTGGGGTCTCCGTTGGGTTTTGTTGGGTTCTCGTTGGTCGTTAAGGTAAATAGATGTTGATTGTGGGTTTTGGAGAAGATTAGGTGAGTTTAGGGTGGTTTTGGGGGGAAATTCATATGTTTGGTTTTTTTTTTTTTCTGATCCATTTTTTTGGCGGGGTGTTTTTGATGTGTTTTTGAGATTCCATTGCGTTTCGTTGAGTTCCTAATGGGTTTTCTGGTGGTTGGGAGTGGACTTTGGGATTTGGAGAACATCAGGTAGGTTAAGGGTGATTTTGGGGTGGATCTATGTTTTTGGGGGATTTTCTTCCAGTTTTGGGGGTGATCCCGTTCTTTTTTGGGGTGTTTTTGAAGTGTTTTTGGGTCTCCGTTGGGTTTCATTGGGTTTTCCGTGGTCATTATGGTGGAAAATTTTAAATTGTGGGTTTTGGAGAACATCGGGTAGGTTTAGGGTGGTTTTGGTGTGGATCTATGATTTTGAGGGGTTTTCTTCCAATATTGGGGTGATCCCTTTCTTTTTTGTTCTTTTTTTAGACGTGTTTTGGTTTCTCCGTCGGGTTTTGTTGGGTTTTCCATGGTCATCATGGTGGAAAAGGGTAAATTGTGGGTTTTGGAGAACACCAGGTAAATTTAGGGTGGTTTGGGGATTGGATCCGTGCTTTCTGGGGATTTTCATCCAGTTTTGGGGGTGATTCCGTTCTTGTTTGGGGTGTTTTTCACATGTTTTGGGATCTCCGTTGGGTTTCATTGGGTTTTCCGTTGGCATCATGGTGGAAAAGGGTAAATTGTGGGTTTTGAAGAACTTCAGGTAGGTTTAGGGGGACTTTTGGGGTGGATTCATGGCATTTGTTTTTTTTTTGTTTGTTTGTTTTTGGTGTGATCCTGTTCTTTTTTGGGTTGTTTTTGACGTGTTTTGGGGTCTCCGTTGGGTTTTGTTGGGTTCTTGTTGGTCATCGTGGTGAAAAAGTGTAAATTGTGGGTTTTGGAGAACATCAGGTAGATTTAGGGGGATTTTTGGTGTGGATCTATGGCTTTTGGTGTTTTCTTTCGTTTTTGGGGTTGAACCAGTTCTTTTTTGGGGTGTTTTTGACGTTATTGGGGTCTCCATTGGGTTTTGTTGGGTTCTCGTTGGTCGTTAAGGTAAATGGGAGTGGATTGTGGGTTTTGAAGAAGATCAGGTGAGTTTAGGGTGGTTTTGGGGGGAAATTCATAGTTTTGGGTTTTTTTTCTTCTGATCCTGTTCTTTTTTGGGGTGTTTTTGAGGTGTTTTGGGGTTTCCGTTGCGTTTCGTTGAGTTCCTAATGGGTTTTCTGGTGGTTGGGAGTGGACTTTGGGTTTTGGAGAACATCAGGTAGGTTTAGGGTGGTTTTGGGATTGGATCCGTGCTTTTTGGGGATTTTCTTCCAGTTTTGGGGGTGATGCCGTTCTTGTTTGGGGTGTTTTTGTCGTGTTTTGGGTTCTCCGTTGGGTTTTAGTTGGGTTCTTGTTGGTCATCGTGGTGGAAAAGTGTAAATTGTGGGTTTTGGAGGACATCACGTAGGTTTAGGGGGACTTTTGGGGCAGAGTCATGTTTTTTGGTGTTTTCTTCTGTTTTTTTTGTGTTGTCCCATTCTTTTTTCGGAAGTTTTTGAGGTGTTTGTGGTTCTCCGTTGGGTTTTGTTGGGTTCTCGTTGGTCATCATGGTGGAAAATGGAAAATTGTGGGTTTTGGAGAACATAGGTGAGTTTAAGTTTTTTTTTTTTTTTTGTGGTGAATCTATGGTTTTGGGGGATTTCTTCTGTTTTCTAGGGTTTTCTTCTGGTTTTGAGGTGGTCCCGTTTTTTGGGGGATGTTCTTGACGTGTTTTGGGGTCTCCGTTGGGTTTTGTTGGGTTCTCGTTGGTCGTTAAGGTAAATGGGAGTGGATTGTGGGTTTTGAAGAAGATCAGGTGAGTTTAGGGTGGTTTTGGGGGGAAATTCATAGTTTTGATTTTTTTTTTTCTTCTGATCCTGTTCTTCTTTGGCGTGTTTCTGACGTGTTTTGGGGTTTCCGTTTTGTTTCGTTGAGTTCCTAATGGGTCTTATAGTGGTTGGGAGTGGATTGTACATTTAGGAGAACATCAGGTAGGTTTAAGGGTTTTTGGGGGGTTAAATCACGATTTTTCTTCTGATCCGGTTCGCTTTTTGAGAGTTTTTGAGGTGTTTTGGCGTTTCCGTTGCGTTTCGTTGAGTTCCTAATGGGTTTTATGGTGGTTAGGAGTGGACTTTAGGATTTGGTGAACATCAGGTAGGTTTAGGGGGACTTTTGGGGCAGAGTCATGTTTTTTGGTGTTTTCTTCTGTTTTTTTGTGTTGTCCCATTCTTTTTTAGGAAGTTTTTGAGGTGTTTGTGGTTCTCCGTTGGGTTTTGTTGGGTTCTCGTTGGTCATCATGGTGGAAAATGGAAAATTGTGGGTTTTGGAGAACATAGGTGAGTTTAAGTCTTTTTTTGGCGTTGAGTCTATGGTTTTGGGGGATTTCTTCTGTTTTTTAGGGTTTTCTTCTGGTTTTGGGGTGGTCCCGTTTTTTGGGGGGATGTTCTTGACGTGTTTTGGGGTCTCCGTTGGGTTTTGTTGGGTTCTCGTTGGTCGTTAAGGTAAATAGATGTTGATTGTGGGTTTTGGAGAAGATTAGGTGAGTTTAGGGTGGTTTTGGGGGGAAATTCATATGTTTGGTTTTTTTTTTTTCTGATCCATTTTTTTGGCGGGGTGTTTTTGATGTGTTTTTGAGATTCCATTGCGTTTCGTTGAGTTCCTAATGGGTTTTCTGGTGGTTGGGAGTGGACTTTGGGATTTGGAGAACATCAGGTAGGTTAAGGGTGATTTTGGGGTAGATCTATGTTTTTGGGGGATTTTCTTCCAGTTTTGGGGGTGATCCCGTTCTTTTTTGGGGTGTTTTTGAAGTGTTTTTGGGTCTCCGTTGGGTTTCATTGGGTTTTCCGTGGTCATTATGGTGGAAAATTTTAAATTGTGGGTTTTGGAGAACATCGGGTAGGTTTAGGGTGGTTTTGGTGTGGATCTATGATTTTGAGGGGTTTTCTTCCAATATTGGGGTGATCCCTTTCTTTTTTGTTCTTTTTTTAGACGTGTTTTGGTTTCTCCGTCGGGTTTTGTTGGGTTTTCCATGGTCATCATGGTGGAAAAGGGTAAATTGTGGGTTTTGGAGAACACCAGGTAAATTTAGGGTGGTTTGGGGATTGGATCCGTGCTTTCTGGGGATTTTCATCCAGTTTTGGGGGTGATTCCGTTCTTGTTTGGGGTGTTTTTCACATGTTTTGGGATCTCCGTTGGGTTTCATTGGGTTTTCCGTTGGCATCATGGTGGAAAAGGGTAAATTGTGGGTTTTGAAGAACTTCAGGTAGGTTTAGGGGGACTTTTGGGGTGGATTCATGGCATTTGTTTTTTGTTTGTTTGTTTGTTTTTGGTGTGATCCTGTTCTTTTTTGGGTTGTTTTTGACGTGTTTTGGGGTCTCCGTTGGGTTTTGTTGGGTTCTTGTTGGTCATCGTGGTGAAAAAGTGTAAATTGTGGGTTTTGGAGAACATCAGGTAGATTTAGGGGGATTTTTGGTGTGGATCTATGGCTTTTGGTGTTTTCTTTCGTTTTTGGGGTTGAACCAGTTCTTTTTTGGGGTGTTTTTGACGTTATTGGGGTCTCCATTGGGTTTTGTTGGGTTCTCGTTGGTCGTTAAGGTAAATGGGAGTGGATTGTGGGTTTTGAAGAAGATCAGGTGAGTTTAGGGTGGTTTTGGGGGGAAATTCATAGTTTTGGGTTTTTTTTCTTCTGATCCTGTTCTTTTTTGGGGTGTTTTTGAGGTGTTTTGGGGTTTCCGTTGCGTTTCGTTGAGTTCCTAATGGGTTTTCTGGTGGTTGGGAGTGGACTTTGGGTTTTGGAGAACATCAGGTAGGTTTAGGGTGGTTTTGGGATTGGATCCGTGCTTTTTGGGGATTTTCTTCCAGTTTTGGGGGTGATGCCGTTCTTGTTTGGGGTGTTTTTGTCGTGTTTTGGGTTCTCCGTTGGGTTTTAGTTGGGTTCTTGTTGGTCATCGTGGTGGAAAAGTGTAAATTGTGGGTTTTGGAGGACATCACGTAGGTTTAGGGGGACTTTTGGGGCAGAGTCATGTTTTTTGGTGTTTTCTTCTGTTTTTTTTGTGTTGTCCCATTCTTTTTTCGGAAGTTTTTGAGGTGTTTGTGGTTCTCCGTTGGGTTTTGTTGGGTTCTCGTTGGTCATCATGGTGGAAAATGGAAAATTGTGGGTTTTGGAGAACATAGGTGAGTTTAAGTTTTTTTTTTTTTTTTGTGGTGAATCTATGGTTTTGGGGGATTTCTTCTGTTTTCTAGGGTTTTCTTCTGGTTTTGAGGTGGTCCCGTTTTTTGGGGGATGTTCTTGACGTGTTTTGGGGTCTCCGTTGGGTTTTGTTGGGTTCTCGTTGGTCGTTAAGGTAAATGGGAGTGGATTGTGGGTTTTGAAGAAGATCAGGTGAGTTTAGGGTGGTTTTGGGGGGAAATTCATAGTTTTGATTTTTTTTTTTCTTCTGATCCTGTTCTTCTTTGGCGTGTTTCTGACGTGTTTTGGGGTTTCCGTTTTGTTTCGTTGAGTTCCTAATGGGTCTTATAGTGGTTGGGAGTGGATTGTACATTTAGGAGAACATCAGGTAGGTTTAAGGGTTTTTGGGGGGTTAAATCACGATTTTTCTTCTGATCCGGTTCGCTTTTTGAGAGTTTTTGAGGTGTTTTGGCGTTTCCGTTGCGTTTCGTTGAGTTCCTAATGGGTTTTATGGTGGTTAGGAGTGGACTTTAGGATTTGGTGAACATCAGGTAGGTTTAGGGGGACTTTTGGGGCAGAGTCATGTTTTTTGGTGTTTTCTTCTGTTTTTTTGTGTTGTCCCATTCTTTTTTAGGAAGTTTTTGAGGTGTTTGTGGTTCTCCGTTGGGTTTTGTTGGGTTCTCGTTGGTCATCATGGTGGAAAATGGAAAATTGTGGGTTTTGGAGAACATAGGTGAGTTTAAGTCTTTTTTTGGCGTTGAGTCTATGGTTTTGGGGGATTTCTTCTGTTTTTTAGGGTTTTCTTCTGGTTTTGGGGTGGTCCCGTTTTTTGGGGGGATGTTCTTGACGTGTTTTGGGGTCTCCGTTGGGTTTTGTTGGGTTCTCGTTGGTCGTTAAGGTAAATAGATGTTGATTGTGGGTTTTGGAGAAGATTAGGTGAGTTTAGGGTGGTTTTGGGGGGAAATTCATATGTTTGGTTTTTTTTTTTTCTGATCCATTTTTTTGGCGGGGTGTTTTTGATGTGTTTTTGAGATTCCATTGCGTTTCGTTGAGTTCCTAATGGGTTTTCTGGTGGTTGGGAGTGGACTTTGGGATTTGGAGAACATCAGGTAGGTTAAGGGTGATTTTGGGGTGGATCTATGTTTTTGGGGGATTTTCTTCCAGTTTTGGGGGTGATCCCGTTCTTTTTTGGGGTGTTTTTGAAGTGTTTTTGGGTCTCCGTTTGGTTTCATTGGGTTTTCCGTGGTCATTATGGTGGAAAATTTTAAATTGTGGGTTTTGGAGAACATCGGGTAGGTTTAGGGTGGTTTTGGTGTGGATCTATGATTTTGAGGGGTTTTCTTCCAATATTGGGGTGATCCCTTTCTTTTTTGTTCTTTTTTTAGACGTGTTTTGGTTTCTCCGTCGGGTTTTGTTGGGTTTTCCATGGTCATCATGGTGGAAAAGGGTAAATTGTGGGTTTTGGAGAACACCAGGTAAATTTAGGGTGGTTTGGGGATTGGATCCGTGCTTTCTGGGGATTTTCATCCAGTTTTGGGGGTGATTCCGTTCTTGTTTGGGGTGTTTTTCACATGTTTTGGGATCTCCGTTGGGTTTCATTGGGTTTTCCGTTGGCATCATGGTGGAAAAGGGTAAATTGTGGGTTTTGAAAAACTTCAGGTAGGTTTAGGGGGACTTTTGGGGTGGATTCATGGCATTTGTTTTTTGTTTGTTTGTTTGTTTTTGGTGTGATCCTGTTCTTTTTTGGGTTGTTTTTGACGTGTTTTGGGGTCTCCGTTGGGTTTTGTTGGGTTCTTGTTGGTCATCGTGGTGAAAAAGTGTAAATTGTGGGTTTTGGAGAACATCAGGTAGATTTAGGGGGATTTTTGGTGTGGATCTATGGCTTTTGGTGTTTTCTTTCGTTTTTGGGGTTGAACCAGTTCTTTTTTGGGGTGTTTTTGACGTTATTGGGGTCTCCATTGGGTTTTGTTGGGTTCTCGTTGGTCGTTAAGGTAAATGGGAGTGGATTGTGGGTTTTGAAGAAGATCAGGTGAGTTTAGGGTGGTTTTGGGGGGAAATTCATAGTTTTGGTTTTTTTTTCTTCTGATCCTGTTCTTTTTTGGGGTGTTTTTGAGGTGTTTTGGGGTTTCTGTTGCGTTTCGTTGAGTTCCTAATGGGTTTTCTGGTGGTTGGGAGTGGACTTTGGGTTTTGGAGAACATCAGGTAGGTTTAGGGTGGTTTTGGGATTGGATCCGTGCTTTTTGGGGATTTTCTTCCAGTTTTGGGGGTGATGCCGTTCTTGTTTGGGGTGTTTTTGTCGTGTTTTGGGTTCTCCGTTGGGTTTTAGTTGGGTTCTTGTTGGTCATCGTGGTGGAAAAGTGTAAATTGTGGGTTTTGGAGGACATCACGTAGGTTTAGGGGGACTTTTGGGGCAGAGTCATGTTTTTTGGTGTTTTCTTCTGTTTTTTTTGTGTTGTCCCATTCTTTTTTTGGAAGTTTTTGAGGTGTTTGTGGTTCTCCGTTGGGTTTTGTTGGGTTCTCGTTGGTCATCATGGTGGAAAATGGAAAATTGTGGGTTTTGGAGAACATAGGTGAGTTTAAGTTTTTTTTTTTTTTTTGTGGTGAATCTATGGTTTTGGGGGATTTCTTCTGTTTTCTAGGGTTTTCTTCTGGTTTTGAGGTGGTCCCGTTTTTTGGGGGATGTTCTTGACGTGTTTTGGGGTCTCCGTTGGGTTTTGTTGGGTTCTCGTTGGTTGTTAAGGTAAATGGGAGTGGATTGTGGGTTTTGAAGATCAGGTTAGTTGAGGGTGGTTTTGGGGGGAAATTCATAGTTTTGATTTTTTTTTTTCTTCTGATCCTGTTCTTCTTTGGCGTGTTTCTGACGTGTTTTGGGGTTTCCGTTTTGTTTCGTTGAGTTCCTAATGGGTCTTATAGTGGTTGGGAGTGGATTGTACATTTAGGAGAACATCAGGTAGGTTTAAGGGTTTTTGGGGGGTTAAATCACGATTTTTCTTCTGATCCGGTTCGCTTTTTGAGAGTTTTTGAGGTGTTTTGGCGTTTCCGTTGCGTTTCGTTGAGTTCCTAATGGGTTTTATGGTGGTTAGGAGTGGACTTTAGGATTTGGTGAAAATCAGGTAGGTTTAGGGGGACTTTTGGGGCAGAGTCATGTTTTTTGGTGTTTTCTTCTGTTTTTTTGTGTTGTCCCATTCTTTTTTAGGAAGTTTTTGAGGTGTTTGTGGTTCTCCGTTGGGTTTTGTTGGGTTCTCGTTGGTCATCATGGTGGAAAATGGAAAATTGTGGGTTTTGGAGAACATAGGTGAGTTTAAGTCCTTTTTTGGCGTTGAGTCTATGGTTTTGGGGGATTTCTTCTGTTTTTTAGGGTTTTCTTCTGGTTTTGGGGTTGTCCCGTTTTTTGGGGGGATGTTCTTGACGTGTTTTGGGGTCTCCGTTGGGTTTTGTTGGGTTCTCGTTGGTCGTTAAGGTAAATAGATGTTGATTGTGGGTTTTGGAGAAGATTAGGTGAGTTTAGGGTGGTTTTGGGGGGAAATTCATATGTTTGGTTTTTTTTTTTTCTGATCCATTTTTTTGGCGGGGTGTTTTTGATGTGTTTTTGAGATTCCATTGCGTTTCGTTGAGTTCCTAATGGGTTTTCTGGTGGTTGGGAGTGGACTTTGGGATTTGGAGAACATCAGGTAGGTTAAGGGTGATTTTGGGGTGGATCTATGTTTTTGGGGGATTTTCTTCCAGTTTTGGGGGTGATCCCGTTCTTTTTTGGGGTGTTTTTGAAGTGTTTTTGGGTCTCCGTTGGGTTTCATTGGGTTTTCCGTGGTCATTATGGTGGAAAATTTTAAATTGTGGGTTTTGGAGAACATCGGGTAGGTTTAGGGTGGTTTTGGTGTGGATCTATGATTTTGAGGGGTTTTCTTCCAATATTGGGGTGATCCCTTTCTTTTTTGTTCTTTTTTTAGACGTGTTTTGGTTTCTCCGTCGGGTTTTGTTGGGTTTTCCATGGTCATCATGGTGGAAAAGGGTAAATTGTGGGTTTTGGAGAACACCAGGTAAATTTAGGGTGGTTTGGGGATTGGATCCGTGCTTTCTGGGGATTTTCATCCAGTTTTGGGGGTGATTCCGTTCTTGTTTGGGGTGTTTTTCACATGTTTTGGGATCTCCGTTGGGTTTCATTGGGTTTTCCGTTGGCATCATGGTGGAAAAGGGTAAATTGTGGGTTTTGAAGAACTTCAGGTAGGTTTAGGGGGACTTTTGGGGTGGATTCATGGCATTTGGTTTTTTTTTGTTTGTTTGTTTTTGGTGTGATCCTGTTCTTTTTTGGGTTGTTTTTGACGTGTTTTGGGGTCTCCGTTGGGTTTTGTTGGGTTCTTGTTGGTCATCGTGGTGAAAAAGTGTAAATTGTGGGTTTTGGAGAACATCAGGTAGATTTAGGGGGATTTTTGGTGTGGATCTATGGCTTTTGGTGTTTTCTTTCGTTTTTGGTGTGATCCTGTTCTTTTTTGGGTTGTTTTTGACGTGTTTTGGGGTCTCCATTGGGTTTTGTTGGGTTCTCGTTGGTCGTTAAGGTAAATGGGAGTGGATTGTGGGTTTTGAAGAAGATCAGGTGAGTTTAGGGTGGTTTTGGGGGGAAATTCATAGTTTTGGTTTTTTTTTTCTTCTGATCCTGTTCTTTTTTGGGGTGTTTTTGAGGTGTTTTGGGGTTTCCGTTGCGTTTCGTTGAGTTCCTAATGGGTTTTCTGGTGGTTGGGAGTGGACTTTGGGATTTGGTGAACTTCAGGTAGGTTTAGGGGGACTTTTGGGGTGGATTCATGGCATTTGTTTTTTTTTTTTGTTGTTTTTTTTTTCGTGTGATCCTGTTCTTTTTTGGGTTGTTTTTGAGGTGTTTGGGGTTCTCCGTTGGGTTTTGTTGGGTTCTTGTTGGTCATCATGGTGGAAAATGGAAAATTGTGGGTTTTGGAGAACATAGGTGAGTTTAAGTCTTTTTTTGGCGTTGAGTCTATGGTTTTGGGGGATTTCTTCTGTTTTTTTGGGTGTTCTTCTGGTTTTGGGGTGGTCCCGTTTTTTGGGGGGATGTTCTTGACGTGTTTTGGGGTCTCCATTGGGTTTTGTTGGGTTCTCGTTGGTCGTTAAGGTAAATAGATGTTGATTGTGGCTTTTGAAGAAGATTAGGTGAGTTTAGGGTGGTTTTGGGGGGAAATTCATAGTTTTGTGTTTTTTTTCTTCTGATCCTGTTCTTTTTTGGGGTGTTTTTGAGGTGTTTTGGGGTTTCCGTTGCATTTCGTTGAGTTCCTAATGGGTTTTCTGGTGGTTGGGAGTGGACTTTGGGTTTTGGAGAACATCAGGTAGGTTTAGGGTGGTTTTGGGATTGGATCCGTGCTTTTTGGGGATTTTCTTCCAGTTTTGGGGGTGATGCCGTTCTTGTTTGGGTTGTTTTTGACGTGTTTTGGGTTCTCCGTTGGGTTTTGTTGGGTTCTCGTTGGTCGTTAAGGTAAATAGGAGTGGATTGTGGGTTTTGAAGAAGATCAGGTGAGTTTAGGGTGGTTTTGGGGGGAAATTCATAGTTTTGGTTTTTTTTTCTTCTGATCCTGTTCTTTTTTGGGGTGTTTTTGAGGTGTTTTGGGGTTTCCGTTGCGTTTCGTTGAGTTCCTAATGGGTTTTCTGGTGGTTGGGAGTGGACTTTGGGATTTGGTGAACTTCAGGTAGGTTTAGGGGGACTTTTGGGGTGGATTCATGGCATTTGTTTTTTTTTTTGTTGTTTTTTTTTTCGTGTGATCCTGTTCTTTTTTGGGTTGTTTTTGAGGTGTTTGGGGTTCTCCGTTGGGTTTTGTTGGGTTCTTGTTGGTCATCATGGTGGAAAATGGAAAGTTGTGGGTTTTGGAGAACATAGGTGAGTTTAAGTCTTTTTTTGGCGTTGAGTCTATGGTTTTGGGGGATTTCTTCTGTTTTTTAGGGTTTTCTTCTGGTTTTGGGGTGGTCCCGTTTTTTGGGGGGATGTTCTTGACGTGTTTTGGGGTCTCCATTGGGTTTTGTTGGGTTCTCGTTGGTCGTTAAGGTAAATAGATGTTGATTGTGGCTTTTGGAGAATATTAGGTGAGTTTAGGGTGGTTTTGGGGGGAAATTCATAGTTTTGGTTTTTTTTTCTTCTGATCCTGTTCTTTTTTGGGGTGTTTTTGAGGTGTTTTGGGGTTTCCGTTGCATTTCGTTGAGTTCCTAATGGGTTTTATGGTGGTTGGGAGTGGACTTTGGGTTTTGGAGAACATCAGGTAGGTTTAGGGTGGTTTTGGGATTGGATCCGTGCTTTTTGGGGATTTTCTTCCAGTTTTGGGGGTGATGCCGTTCTTGTTTAGGTTGTTTTTGTCGTGTTTTGGGTTCTCCGTTGGGTTTTAGTTGGGTTCTTGTTGGTCATCGTGGTGGAAAAGTGTAAATTGTGGGTTTTGGAGGACATCACGTAGGTTTAGGGGGACTTTTGGGGCAGAGTCATGTTTTTTGGTGTTTTCTTCTGTTTTTTTTGTGTTGTCCCATTCTTTTTTCGGAAGTTTTTGAGGTGTTTGTGGTTCTCCGTTGGGTTTTGTTGGGTTCTCGTTGGTCATCATGGTGGAAAATGGAAAATTGTGGGTTTTGGAGAACATAGGTGAGTTTAGTTTTTTTTTTTGTGTGGTGAATCTATGGTTTTGGGGGATTTCTTCTGTTTTTTAGGGTTTTCTTCTGGTTTTGGGGTGGTCCCGTTTTTTGGGGGATGTTCTTGACGTGTTTTGGGTTCTCCGTTGGGTTTTGTTGGGTTCTCGTTGGTCGTTAAGGTAAATGGGAGTGGATTGTGGGTTTTGAAGAAGATCAGGTGAGTTTAGGGTGGTTTTGGGGGGAAATTCATAGTTTTGGGGTTTTTTCTTCTGATCCAGTACTTTGTTGGGGAGTTTTTGGCGTGTTTTGGGGTTTCCGTTGTGTTTCGTTGAGTTCCTAATGGGTTTTATAGTGGTTGGGAATTTATTGTACATTTAGGAGAACATTAGGTAGGTTTAAGGTTTTTTTGGGGGGTTAAATGACGTATTTTCTTCTGATCCGGTTCGCTTTTGGGGTATTTTCGAGGTGTTCTGGTGTTTCCTTTGCATTTGATTGAGTTCCTAATGGGTTTTATAGTGGTTGGGTGTGGACTTTGGGATTTGGAGAACATCAGGTAGGTTTAGGGTGGTTTTGGTGTGGATCTAGGGTTTTGGGGAATTTTCTTCCAGTTTTGGAAGTGATCCCATTCTTTTTGGGGGTGTTTTTGACGTGTTTTGGGTTCTCCGTTGGGTTTTAGTTGGGTTCTTGTTGGTCATCATGGTGGAAAAGTGTAAATTGTCGGGTTTTGGAGAACATCAGGTAGGTTTAGGGGGACTTTTGGGGCAGAGTCATGTTTTTTGGGGTTTCCTTCTGTTTCTTGGGGTGGTCCCGTTCTTTTTTGGGAAATTTTTGAAGTGTTTTGGGCTCTCCGTTGGGTTTTGTTGGGTTTTCCGTGGTCATGATGATGGAAATATGTAAAATGTGGGTTTTGGAGATCATCAGGTAGGTTTAGGTTGGTTTTGGGGTGGATCAATTGTATTTGGGCTTTTCTTCTGTTTTTTGGGGATGATCTTGTTCTTTTTTGGGGTGTTTTTGACGTGTTTTGGGGTCTCCATGGTGTTTTAGTTGGGTTCTTGTTGGTCATCGTTGTGGAAAAGAGTAAATTGTGGGTTTTGGAGAACCTCACGTAGGTTTAGGGGGACTTTTTGGGCAGAGGCATGTTTTTTGGGGTTTTCTTCTGTTTTTTTGGGATGATCCTGGTTTTTCTGGGGGTGTTTTTGACATTTTTTGTGTTCTCTGTTTGGTTTCGTTCGGTTTTCTGCGCTAATCATGGTTTGAATAGGTTAAATTTTGGGTTTTATAGAACATCAGGTGAGTTTAAGGTTTTTTGGGGGTGAATCTATGATTTTGGTGGATTTCTTCTGTTTTTTAGGGTTTTCTTCTGGTTTTTGGGGTGTTCCCGTTCTTTTTTGGTGTGTTTTTGACATGTTTTGGGGTCTCCGTTGAGTTCTTGTTGGTCATTATGTTAAATAGGAGTGGATTGTGGGTTTTGGAGAACATCAGGTAGGTTTAAGGGTTTTTCGGGTTGAAATCATGGCATTTTGTTTTTTTTGGGGGGGGGGATCTGGGTAGATTTTGGGGTGGTTTTTTTGTGTTTTGGGGTCTTCATGGGGTTTCGTTGGGTTCTTGTTGGTCATGATGTTAAGTGGGAGTTAAATGTGGGATTTGGAGACGATCAGGTGAGTTTAGGGTGGTTTTGGGGAGAAATTCATAGTTTTTGTTTTTTTCTTTCTTCTAATCCAGTTGTTTTTGGGGGTGTTTTTGACGTGCTTTGGGGTCTCCGTTGTGTTTCGTTGGGTTTTCTGTGGTCTTCATGGTGGAAAAGAGTAAATTGTGGGTTTTGGAGAACATCAGGTAGGTTTAGGATGGGTTTGGACTGGATCTATGGTATTTGGGGTTTTCTTCTGTTTTTTGGGGGTGATCCTGTTCTTTTTTGGTGTATTTTTTGAAATGTTTTGGCGTCTCTGTTGGGTTTCGTTCAGTTTTCTGTTGTCATCGTGGTAGAAAATGGTACATTGTGGGTTTTGGAGAACTTCAGGTAGATTTAGGGGGTCTTTTGTGGTGGATTCATGGTATTTGGGGTTTTCTTCTGTTTTTTTGGGATGATCCTGTTCTTTTTTGGGTTGTTTTTGATGTGTTTTGTGGTCTCCGTTGGGTTTTAGTTGGGTTTTTGTTGGTCATCATGGTGGAAAAGAGTAAAATGTGGGTTTTGGAGAACATCACGTAGTTTTATGGGGACTTTTGGGGCAGAGTCATGTTTTTGGGGGTTTTCTTCTGTTTTTTGGAGTGGTCCCATTCTTTTTTGGGAAGTTTATGAGGTGTTTGGGGGTCTCCATTTGGTTTTGTTGGGTTCTCTTTGGTTATCATGGTGGAAAATGGAAAATTGTAGGTTTTGGAAAACATAGATGAGTTTAAGTTAATTTGGGGGGGTGAATCTGTGGTTTTGGAGGATTTCTTCTGTTTTTTAGGTTTTCTTCTGTTTTTTGGGGTGGTCCCGTTTTTTTGGGGGTTGTTCTTGACGTGTTTTGGGGTCTCCGTTGGGTTTTGTTGGGTTCTTGTTGGTCATTATGTTAAATAGGAGTGGATTGTGGGTTTTGGAGAACATCAGGTTGGTTTAAGGGTTTTTGGGGGGTTAAATCACGTTTTTTCCTCTGATCCGGTTCGCTTTTGGGGTGTTTTTGACGTGTTTTGGGGTTTCCGTTGCGTTTCATTGAGTTCCTAATGGGTTTTATGGTGGTTGGGAGTGGACTTTGGGATTTGGAGAACATCAGGTAGGTTTAGGGTGGTTTTGGGATTGGATCTGTGCTTTTTGGGAATTTTCTTCCAGTTTTGTAGGTGATGCCATTCTTGTTTGGGGTGTTTTTGACATGTTTTGTGGTCTCCGTTGGGTTTCGTTGGGTTTTCTGTGGTCATCATGGTGGAACAATGTAAATTGTGGGTTTTGGAGAATATCATGTAGGTTTAGGGTGTTTTGGGGGTGGATCTATGGTTTTGGGGTTTTCTTCTGGTTTTGGGGGTTATCCCGAACTTGTTTGGGGTGTCTTTGACATGTTTTGGTGTCTCCGTTGGGTTTTGTTGGGTTTCCATTGGGTTTTCTGGTGGTTGGGAGTGGATTGTACATTTAGAAGAACATCAGGTAGGTTTAAGGGTTTTTTGGGTTGTTAAATCACGTTTTTTCTTCTGATTCGGTTCGCTTTTGTGGTGTTTTTGAGGTGTTTTGGGGTTTCCGTTGCATTTCGTTGATCTTTGACAAATTGACAAATCCTTGAAGTCCCTTTTGATTGCTCACAGGCTATGCGTTGCCACTCCTTCTCCTCCCAGATATAGGACGAGCAATCGGTAATTGTCTGACGGTTGAACCAACCTGGGAAGCCTCCTTGTGATGTCCTAACCCAGGCCCCAGGAAGGCAGCAGATTTCCCTTAGAAGAGGGTCCCTTCTACATATTGGACCCTCTGTTCCGCTGATTGATAAATCGCCCACAACTAAAACTCACCTTTTCTTCCTGCTGCCTGTGGTCACTATACAGGGGGGGTTGGCTTTTCCAACCCTGCCAATATCTCTGGTGGAGAGGGATTGTAGCCTTTTCCATCCATCGATTGCCTTTCGGCCTCCAGGGCCTTATATCTGTTGCGCAGGTCTACCTGATAGTGTGATATGGTTGAGATTTCGCTAAAATTGCAAATACAAACCTTAGAGTGATTACTGGTATCTACCACAGCATTATCTACGACTATAGAATCACAATAACTTCTCATGCAAACACAACCTTTCCCAATATATACAAGTATCAAGGGTTTCATTAGGATATATCTCAAAGTGGCAAATATTTTGCTCAGTGTAAAGACAAATGTATTGAGATTCCAGCGTGTTACTTTCACAGAAGAAACCTTTTTGTTCACGCACAATGCATGCATTTACATCAATTGTTTGCCACTTTCCTCCCTTTTGATGGGCCCATACTTTATGCCCTTTAGGATAAAGTATAGTTCCATTATGATTGAGTCCTAATGCAATGATTGGCTATACATTGTATATGGTGGCATTACTTATAGTAAGTATAAAGGCAACAATTTGAACATTTTCTGCATAAAGGGTAAAGTTGACTAATTGCCACCATGCTTGAAAATCTTTTTCAAATTCTGAAGCATTATCCCAAATAAATTTTCGAATTTCAGTGGGCAAAGTTCCTCCTTCACCCTCTCTAATAATAGCTGCTGCTACAGATTGTATACATAACTGCATTTGGAAACAGCTCTAAGCAAGGGAGGTATTGCCTTGGCTTTTTCCAAGAGCATGTACAATTAATTGATGATATAGAAGACATTGCTTTGCTAAAGACAATGAAGATGATTTTTATTGGATGGTCTAGTTACTATAGTCAGAAACTAAATATAACCCTAACAAAATCCTAACACTAACCCAACCCTAACCCCAAACCTAACATTAACGGCTGCCCGCAGATCTAAACCTAATGCTCAAACCCTAAACCTAAACCTAAACTTAATCCTAACGGATGAGAGACGATCTAAACCTAACCCTCTAACCGTAACCCTAACCCTATCCCTAACCCTAACATAACATTAATCCTAACACTAACCAGAACCCTCACCCAAACACAAACCCTAACAATAACCATAAACCTAAGCCTAACGGTAACCCTAACCCAACCTTAAACCTAATCCTAACCGTAACCCTAACCCTAACCCTAACCCTAACAAAACACTAACCCTAACCCTAACGTTAACCCTAACCATAACAGAAACCTAACTCTAACCCTAACCCTAACCATAACCTTAACGCTAACACTAACCCAATCCTAAACGTAACCCTAATCTAAACCTAACATAACACTAGCACTAACCCTATCCATCACCCTAAACGTAATCCTAACCCTAACCGTAACCCTAACCGTAAACCTAACCCTAACCCTAACCCTGAGAGTAACCCTAAACCTAACCGTAACACTAACCCTAACCCTAAACCTAACCCTAACCCTAAACATAACCCTAACCCTAACAGAACCCAAACTCTAACCCTAACAGTAACCGTAACCCTAAACCTAACAAAACCGTAAACCTACTCCTAACCCTAACCGTCTCCCTAACACTAAACTTAACCGTAACCCTAACCCTATACCTAAACGTAACCATAATCCTAACCCTAACCCTAACCCTTACACTCACCCTAACCCTAATCCTAACCCTAACCCTAACAGAACACTAACCCTAACCCTAACAGTAACCCTAACCCTAACCTTAACACTAACGCTAATCGTAACCATTACTTTACACTAACCCTAACCCTAACATAATCCTAACCCTAACGCTAACCCTAACCCTAACCCTAACCCTAACCCTAACAAAACCCTAACCCTAACGCTAACCCTACTCCTAACAGAAACATAACTCTAAACCTAACCCTAACCATAACCTTAACGCTAACAATAACCCAATCCTAAACGTAACCCTAAATCTAACCCTAACATAACACTAGTACTAACCCTATACATCACCCTAAACGTAACCCTAACCGTAACCCTAACCGTAAATCTAACCCTAACCCGAACCCTAACAGTCACCCTAACCGTAACCCTAACCAAAACCCTAATCCTAACCATAACCCTAACCCTAAGCCTAACCCTAATCCTAACCCTAACCCTAACAGAACACTAACCCTAACCCTAAGAGTAACCCTAACCCTAACCGTAACACTAACGTTAATCGTAACCGTTACCTTACACTAACCCTAACCCTAACCTAATCCTAACCATAACTCTAAACCTAACC
The DNA here is from genome assembly GCF_964211825.1 of Aythya ferina. NCBI lineage: Eukaryota > Metazoa > Chordata > Aves > Anseriformes > Anatidae > Aythya > Aythya ferina. The sequence goes on along the minus strand of NC_140322.1, from coordinate 7,512,872 downwards.
CTAACCCTAACCCTAAACCTAACCCTAAACCTAACCATAAACCTAAACCTAACACTAACCCTAACCCTAATCCTAACCCTAACCCTAACAGAACCCTAACTCTAACCCTAACAGTAACCGTAACACTAAACCTAACAAAACCGTAAACCTACTCCTAACCATAACCGTCTCCCTAACACTAAACTTAACCGTAACCCTAACCCTATACCTAAACGTAACCCTACTCCTAACCCTAACCCTAACCCTAAACCTAATCCTAACCCTAAACCTAACCCTAACCCTAAACCTAACAGAACCCTAACCCTAACCCTAACAGTAATCCTAACCCTAACCGTAAAGCTAACCGTAACCCTAACCCTAACCTAATCCTAA